>NW_028118967.1:7500-13070 GCF_965119305.1 Pelophylax lessonae | reverse complement strand
GTCATATAATAAAGGAAGGTAGGTCATATAAAAAAAAGGTAGGTAGGTCACATCACAAGTGCTCTGGCTCTGCCTGTCAATGCCTTGGCTGGCTCCAGTAATCCCAGCAATGTGGAGCACGCTGCTCTATTTATACATCCAGCCGATTACACATCACACCCAACAACCAGAGCCAGGCCAACAATGTAACAGGTGACCTGAGCAGGAGGCGCGGTGCTAATGGCATCACGGACCGTCCCAATTACACCTCATATAAAGGAAACAATTGCTTCACGCCTCTGAGCTTATCATTACTACTAGATATATAGCACCGTCATATCCTGTAGCACAGTACAATGGATTACAACAATGTAACAAGTGAGGTGAACAGAAGACATGACACCATAGACCACCCCCAGCTACACATTATTAGGTCTCATGCACTCGGGGCATTTGACGCCAGGAAAAAGCAGCTGTAAAAAAAAAAATGCGCTTTTAGAAGCGGTTTGTATTGGCGTTATTGTGCACTTTAGCCATGTTTAGCAGCCTCTCTCTGCCCTCTTCTATTTTCCAACCTCAAATCCAACTACTACAGCTTAGAAATGTCTGACGTGGCCCAACGCTGTATGCAGCCTTTAGGCCCATTGATGGAGGCGGCGGGGAGAGAAGGCCCATTGATGGAGGCGGCGGGGAGAGAAGGCCCATTGATGGAGGGGCGGGGAGCAAAGGCCAATTGATGGAGGCGGCAGGGAGCAAAGGCCCAATGATGGAGTCGGCGGGGAGAGAAGGCCCATTGATGGAGGCGGCGGAGAGCGAAGGCCCAATGATGGAGGCGGCGGGGAGCGAAGGCCCAATGATGGAGGCGGCGGGGAGCGAAGGCCCAATGATGGAGGCGGCGGGGAGCGAAGGCCCAATGATGGAGGCGGCGGGGAGCGAAGGCCCAATGATGGAGGCGGCGGGGAGCGAAGGCCCAATGATGGAGGCGGCGGGGAGCGAAGGCCCAATGATGGAGGCGGCGGGGAGCGAAGGCCCAATGATGGAGGCGGCGGGGAGCGAAGGCCCAATGATGGAGGCGGCGGGGAGAGAAGGCCCAATTATGGAGGCGGCGGGCAGAGAAGGCCCATGGATGGAGGCGGCGGGGAGAGAAGGCCCATGGATGGAGGCGGCGGGCAGAGAAGGCCCATTGACGGAGGCGGCGGGGAGAGAAGGCCCATTGACGGAGGCGGCGGGGAGAGAAGGCCCATTGACGGAGGCGGCGGGGAGAGAAGGCCCATTGACGGAGGCGGCGGGGAGAGAAGGCCCATTGACGGAGGCGGCGGGGAGAGAAGGCCCATTGACGGAGGCGGCGGGGAGAGAAGGCCCATTGACGGAGGCGGCGGGGAGAGAAGGCCCATTGACGGAGGCGGCGGGGAGAGAAGGCCCATTGACGGAGGCGGCGGGGAGAGAAGGCCCATTGATGGAGGAGGCGGAGAGCAAAAGGCCCATTGACGGAGGAGGCGGGGAGCAAAAGGCCCATTGACGGAGGAGGCGGGGAGCAAAAGGCCCATTGACGGAGCTGGCGGGGAGCAAAGGCCTATTGAGTGGGGGGGCTTATTGATAAAGTTGGGGGGGGCAAGGCTCACTGATGGAGGTGGGGGGGGGGGGGGGCAAGGCTTATTGATGGAGGTCGGGGGGGCAGGTGGGGGGGCCAAGGCTCATTGATGGAGGTGGGGGGGGCAAGGCTCACTGATGGAGGTGGGGGGGGGGCCAAGGCTTATTGATGGAGGTCGGGGGGGCAGGTGGGGGGGCCAAGGCTCATTGATGGAGGTGGGGGGGAAGGCTCATTGATGGAGGAGATTGAGACATACATACACACATATATGCACTATATAGATATGAATAGACAGAGCCATCATTTCCTGTAGCGCTGTACAATGGATTACAAGGAATACAACAATGTAACAAGTGACTTGAACAGGAGAAACGACACCAGGGACTGGCCTCAACACAATGTTATAAAAAGAAACAATCGCTGCAAAGTGTTAAGATTACATTTATTATTACTGCTTTATAGTGTCATCATATCCTATAGCGTTGTACAATGGGTTACAAACAATACAACAATGTAACAAGTGACCTGAACAGGAGCCAGGGCACCAACTACAGATTATATATAAAAAAAAAAAAAAAAAAATCAAATCACAGTGACATTGTTTTGTGCTTATATTTATCATTACTGCTACACAGAGCACAATCATATCCTGTAGCGTTGTACAGCCAGTTACAAAGAATACAACAATGTAACACAGGATTTAAACGGGAGAAACAACACCAGGGACCGGCGGCCTCAACTGCTTATTATATAAAGAAACAAAAAATTGCTGCAAAGATCTAAGATTAGATTTATTATTACTGCTATACAGCGTCATCATATCCTGTAGCGCTGTACAATCGGTTACAAACAATGTAACAAGTGACCTGAACAGGAGGCAGGGCACCAATGACACCAGGGGAACTGCCCCAACGACACTTTTTGCAACACTGTTTTGTGCTTAAATGTTATCATTACTGCTATATATAGCACTGTCATATCATGTAGCGTTGTACAACAGGTTACAAAGAATAAAACAATGTAACAAGTGACCTCAGCAGGAGACACAAGGCAGGTCCCCTGGTATCATTGGTGCCAACGACACCTTATATTAGGAAACAATCGCTGCACAGCTCTTCCATTCATCATGACTGTTATACTGGGTATAGCACCATCAAATGCTGTAGCGCTGTACACCAAATTACTAAAGAATACAACAATGTAACAAGCGATCTGAACAGAAGACACAACACCAACCCCCAGCAGGGGGGGGGGGGCTAACTGCCCCTATTACCCCTTATATAAGGAAACAATTGCAACAATAGTTCTGAGCTTCTATTTATCATTACTGCTACATATAGCGCCATCATGTCCTGTAGCGCTGTACAAAGAGTTACTAAGGCTACAATATGTATCAAAAGGATTGCCTGGTGTATTGGGTTGGGTAGGGTAGGGTAGGGTAGGGTAGGGTAACCCCCCCCCCCCCCCCCCCCAGTAAAAGGATATCTGCTTCCATCTTCCCCAGACTTACAATCCTGCTCAACCCCATATAAACCTCTTCACAGTAAATGGAGGACACGCCCACTTTAAAGGGACAGTCCACCTAAATCTGCTCTGTCCTAGATGCCGAAGAGTTAATCCACATGACAGTCTCTTCCATGTCCTCAGGGACTCCGGTAATGAGATCTCCACCACGGCGCTCCCAGGTCCCCACACCCGCCGTGAGCCACGCCAATCTACAGTATTTGGAATTGATTTTACATTATGGAGGAGCGGAGGGAGGGAATATGGAGGGGAGATCTTATCGCTGGAGCCCCCCCGAATGTTCTAAGACGTCGGAGAGTGGATCCACCCATTGGGCCCCCACCTAAAATTCTACTATTGCTTTTTGGTTGGCTGGAGCTTTAAAGGAGACATTCTATAGAGATTGATATTGTGCCCATTCTGGGAGATATGACCGGTTCTCTTTATAGAAACCCTCATCTACACCCATTAGTTCCTTCCTGGTGTTCCCAGGCTGGCCTTCCCAGTGTTCCCCCGCTGGTCTGTCCCCACCTGGGGGCGCTGTGCTCACATAACCCCTGTGTAAGCTCTATATTGAGGTCTACACAGGGGTAATGATCTCCCCCTACTTCATATGGTAGCATTTAGGCCTGATGATTGGCCGACAAGGCCAACTACTGCATCCTGGGAGGGAGGAGAGGGGACTACTGCATCCTGGAAGGGAAGGGAGGGGACTACTGCATCCTGGAAGGGAAGGGAGGGGACTACTGCATCCTGGAAGGGAAGGGAGGGGACTACTGCATTCTGGAAGGGAAGGGAGGGGACTACTGCATCCTGGAAGGGAAGGGAGGGGAGGGGACTACTACATCCTGGAAGGGAAGGGAGGGGACTACTGCATCCTGGAAGGGAAGGGAGGGGAGGGGACTACTGCATCCTGGAAGGGAAGGGAGGGGAGGGGACTACTGCATCCTGGAAGGGAAGGGAGGGGACTACTGCATTCTGGGAGGGAAGGGAGGGGAGGGGACTACTGCATCCTGGAAGGGAAGGGAGGGGAGGAGACTACTGCATCCTGGGAGGGAAGGGAGGGGACTACTGCATCCTGGGAGGGAAGGGAGGGGACTACTGCATCCTGGGAGGGAAGGGAGGGGAGGGGACTACTGCATCCTGGGAGGGAACGGAGGGGACTACTGCATCCTGGGAGGGAAGGGAGGGGACTACTGCATCCTGGGAGGGAAGGGGGGGAGGGGACTATGGCATCCTGAGAGGGAAGGGAGGGGACTACAGGCCTCTGCAGGTAAATGGAGTGGTGGGGGAGTGCAGTGAAAGTGTCTGTGGGTGGGAGGAGCCTTTATTAAGAGAACCTGTCCCTGTGCTTTTAATGTGTAAATGTGAGTATGTGTGTGTGAAGGGAGAGAAGGAAGGATAGAGAGGGAGAAAGTTTAAAAAAAAAAAAAAAAGAACGAGGGGAAGAAAGGAACGAGGGGAAGAAAGAAGATATGGAAAAAAAAGTACGAGCGGGAGGAAAAAAGGGAAAGGAAAAAAGGGAAAAGGGAAAAGGAAAAAAGGAAAAGGAAAAAAGGAAAAGGAAAAAAAAGGGAAAAGGAGGGAAGGAAAGGAAAGGAAAGAGAGGAAGGAAAGGAAAGGAAAGGAAAGGAAAGAGAGGAAGGAAAGGAAAGGAAAGGGGAAAAAATGAGGAAATGGAAAGAAGAGAGGGAGGATGAGAAGGAAGAAATAGAAGGGAGGAAGAAAGGAGAAAAGGAAGAAAGGAAAGAAAAAGAAAACAAAAAGGGAAGAAAGGAAGAAATGGAAAGAAGTAAGAGCTGGAGGAAGAGAAGGAAAAAAAAGGAACAACGGAAAGGAGGGAAGATAAGAGGAAGGAAAAGAAGGAAGAAGAGAAGGGGGAGAAAAAGAAGGAAAAGTACAAGGGGGGGGGGAGGAAAAAGAAGGAAGGGGGGAGGAAAAAGAAGAAGGAAGGGAGAAGGAAGGGAGAAGGAAGACGAAGAGAGAAGGAAGACGAAGGGAAAAGGAAGAAGAAGACGACGAAGGGAAAAGGAAGAAGAAGACGACGAAGGGAAAAGGAAGAAGAAGACGACGAAGGGAAAAGGAAGAAGAAGACGACGAAGGGAAAAGGAAGAAGAAGACGACGAAGGGAAAAGGAAGAAGACGACGACGAAGGGAAAAGGAAGAAGAAGACGACGAAGGGAAAAGGAAGAAGAAGACGACGAAGGGAAAAGGAAGAAGAAGACGACGAAGAGAAAAGGAAGAAGAAGACGACGAAGGGAAAAGGAAGAAGAAGACGACGACGACGACGACGACGACGACGACGACGACGACGGGAAAAGAAGAAGGGAAAAGAAGAAGGGAAGAAGGGGGAAGGAAGGAAGAAGGAAGAAGAAGGGGGAAGGAAGGAAGGAAGAAGAAGGGGGAAGGAAGAAGAAGGGGGAAGGAAGAAGGAAGAAGAAGGGGAAGGAAGAAGAAGGGGAAGGAAGAAGAAGGGGAAGGAAGAAGAAGGAAGAAG
>NW_028118967.1:0-2500 GCF_965119305.1 Pelophylax lessonae | reverse complement strand
ATTATCAGTAATATTTTTCTTTTAACAATATTATTATTATTGTATTGTTAACAATATTAATATTATTTTCCTCATTATTATTATCATTATTAATATCACTGTTACAACTTTTAGCATTATTATTTTATTGTTGTTGTTGTTAATATTATTTTGATTATCATTATTTTTACTATCACTATTTAAACTTTTACATATTATACATTTTTAACATTATTATTATGATTTTTATTCATATTATATATTATCAGTATTATGTTTCTTGTAACAATATTATTATTGTTTTATTGTTAACAATATTAATATTATTTTCATCATTATTATTATCATTATTATTATCACTGTTATAACTTTTAGCATTATTATTATCATTTTATCGTTGTTGTTTTGTCATTCGTCTTCTTATTATTATTATTTTCATCATTATTATTATTACTGTTACTACTTTTAGGCCCCGTTCACACTGGGGAGACGCTACTTCCCGGGGCGACCTCACAGGTCGCGGCACGCTGCTCGCACCGTGACCTCGGAGTGGCCGGCACGGACTTCATAACATTGAAGTCAATGCAGGTCGCTCTGGGTCACCCCAAAGAAGCTACGGACCCTTTTTCTAAGTCAGAGCGACTTGTGTCGCTCCTATTAGAACGGGTCCACAGCTTCTCTGTGGAAGGCGACCTACGGTGACCTGTCAGGCGACCAGGTCGCCTGACAGGTCGCCCCAGTGTGAACGGGGGCTTAGCATTATTATTATCATTTTATTGCTGCTGTTGTTGTTGTTATTATTTTGATTATCCTTATTATTTTTACTATCACTATTTATACTTTTACATATTATACATTTTTAACATTATTATTATCACTTTTATTCATATTATATATTATTTGTATTATTTTTCTTGTAACAATATTATTATTATTTTATTGTTATTAATATTATTAATATTATTTTTCTCATATTATTATCGCTGTTATTACTTTTAGCATTATTATTATTATTATTATTAACATTTTATTGTTTTTGCTGTTGCTTTTGTCATTCTTCTTATTATTATTGTTAATATTATTTTTAGTAGTAGTAATATTGATATTCCTATTTTCAAGGCCATGGGGTCTCCAAATATACTAAACAAAGGGGCAGTTTACTGTTCTTTAGACTTTAGGAAGGGGTGGGGAACCTGCGGCCCGCACGATCGTTCTGTCCGCCCCCCTGTGCCGCTGTGTCAAAAGGAGCCGATGGCTCCGTTCTGACACTGTGAATCTCCGAAAAGGGTGGACCCGAGGCGCAGAGCAGTGCGCCTCGAGCCCGCCCATTTGTGTTACAATAGCGAATGAAAATTCGCTACTGTCTCACGGATCCTCCTCCTCCTTGGCCAATGCCATTGGCCGAGGAGGAGGCGGGACGCGGGAGGACTCGAAGAGACGCGAGGACTGAAGAGAGGAAGCAACCACTACAACAGGTAAGTCAAGTGCACTGGGGCTTAGCACGCTGTGGTCACTCCGCATTGAAATTGGGCACGCTGTGGTCACTCCGCATTGAAAAGGGGGCACGCTGTGGTCACTCCCCATTGAAATTGGGCACGCTGTGGTCACTCCACATTGAAATTGGGCACGCTGTGGTCACTCCGCATTAAAAAGGGGGCACGCTGTGGTCACTCCGCATTGAAATTGGGCACGCTGTGGTCACTCCGCATTGAAAGGGGGCACGCTGTGGTCACTCCGCATTGAAAAGGGGGCACGCTGTGGTCACTCCGCATTGAAAAGGGAGCACGCTGTGGTCACTCCGCATTGAAAAGGGAGCACGCTGTGGTCACTCCGCATTGAAATTGGGCACGATGTGGTCACTCCGCATTGAAAAGTGGGCACGCTGTGGTCACTCCGCATTGAAAAGGGGGCACGCTGTGGTCACTCCGCATTAAAATTGGGCACGCTGTGGTCACTCCACATTGAAATTGGGCACGCTGTGGTCACTCCGCATTGAAATTGGGCACGCTGTGGTCACTCCGCATTGAAATTGGGCACGCTGTGGTCACTCCGCATTAAAATTGGGCACGCTGTGGTCACTCCACATTGAAATTGGGCACGCTGTGGTCACTCCGCATTGAAATTGGGCACGCTGTGGTCACTCCGCATTGAAATTGGGCACGCTGTGGTCACTCCGCATTAAAAAGGGGGCACGCTGTGGTCACTCCGCATTGAAATTGGGCACGCTGTGGTCACTCCGCATTGAAAGGGGGCACGCTGTGGTCACTCCGCATTGAAAGAGGGCATGCCTTGGTCACTCCGCATTGAAAGGGGGCATGCTGTGGTCACTCCGCATTGAAAGGGGGCACGCTGTGGTCACTCCGCATTGAAATTGGGCACTCTGTGGTCACTCCGCATTGAAAGGGGGCAAGCTGTGGTCACTCCGCATTGAAATTGGGCACTCTGTGGTCACTCCGCATTGAAATTGGGCACGCTGTGGTCACTCCGCATTGAAATTGGGCACGCTGTGGTCACTTGGCAT
>NW_028118968.1:0-13141 GCF_965119305.1 Pelophylax lessonae | reverse complement strand
CACACGCAACGATTATCGGCCGACCGATCGTCTGACTTTTGTCCAAGTTGTGTTTTGTTGGTTGGAATGTGCCTAGACTGCACACAAATTTTCTCGGCAAACAAAATTCTACTTCAGAAGTGATGTCATGTGTTGGTTTGTTTTCTTTGTGTTTTTTCTTCACTGAGCATGCCCAGACTTGCTCATCAGATTTCTCCCTGTCGAAATCTGTACTGACTGCACGAAAATCCGCCGTTGTGTTGACGGCCAACAAAAATTTTATAGTCTGCACATCAGATTTTTTTCGGCCGAAAAGTCGGAGTTGGTTGTCGGAAGCATCATACTAACAAGCCGAAAATCAGCAGATCGGACGTTGGCCGAAAATTCCCTGCCAATTTTCGACGCGTGTGTACGGGGCTTTAGTCCAGTGTCTGGAGAAAGAAGAGCAGATGTAACGAAACAGAAGATTCCTCCACCATCTCACATACAAAGCACAAGCTTTTCCAAGAATTGTCTGAGATTTCTATAACCTCCTCCTCAAACCACCCAAGCAATGATCTAGCAGAGTCCACAGAAGTGACCAGAGCTACGACCAGCCACACTGGAAGACTTGCAGGAGGCTCCAAGAAATAAAGGAAGGACGAACCTTGTATCTAGACGTGGTCTTCACCATCACAGAAGATCCTGGGACTTCGTCCGCTATCTGAAAAAAATAAAATAAAATAAAGGTAGAGCAGGTATATCCACCACGTCACAAACTAGATTACCAAAAGTATTGGGACGCCTGCCTTTACACATACATTAATTTTAATGGCATCCCAGTCTTAAGCTGGATACACACTATAATATAACTTTCTTTAGATTATTTTTTCCTTTAGATTTGACCTCCATATTTTATGGTTTTGGTAAATCTAAACACTTTTAATTCGTATGCAATCAGGCAGGCCCTTGCACTACATAGTTGATGGTAAATGTAACAACAAAATTTGTATAGTGTGTATCCAGCCTTAGTCTGTAGGGCTCAATATTAAGTTGGCCCACCCTTTGCAGCTATTGTAGGGGGGGGGGGGGGGGGATGTGGGATTTTAAATGAGACACAGGGTGGGACATGCCCTGCGCTTCCATCCCTATTCAATAGAAAATGGGAAGGAGTTGGGACTTTGAATGAGAGACCTGATAAGGCTGGTAGGAATGTATATTGCACATTTAATAATACATGAAAACATGACAGGTTACAAAATATTAGATGACCCAGGTTGTATAGGAGCTGGTAAGTAGTCCCCGAGTCCAATTTGATAAAAACCAACATGACAGAGTTCCAAGGAGTAGTAGAATAATAACACTTAATGTAATCACTGCATCAACTGGCTCAACGCGTTTCGTGGACCGAGTTCGCCATTTCATCAGGGCGGGTGTAGGATGCATAGCTACAGAAAATTTATATATATATATATATATTATAAAAGAAAAATATTTTAATTACACAATAATTATAATAAAATTATATTATATGTATGTTTCAAACATAATAAAACATTTTGGAAGGGGGGGGGGGAGAGAGAAAGCAGCCATATACCCATAAGTCCCACATCTCTCCCTCCCCTCTACGACTGCAATTTAGGGATGGAGAGACATGACTTTAGGGATGGAGAGACATGACTTTAGCTGGCAGGTACTCTCTTCAATCTTCAATACTTTTTGACCACATATGGTGGCTTTAACCCTGTAGCCCAGCGTTGTTGTGTCAAAAATCCCCTCCTGACCCGTTGGGGTTTTTGTAATTTTATTATGTCGTAATATGCTGCAAAATTGTAAAACAATATAGCATGCACATCTGATTATATATCTTGTCCATATCTATATTGGCTTGTTGGTTTGGCTGGCCATTGATGTCCATCCCCGGGATTTGTGATGCGCGGCGGGGGTCCTTCCTTTGCCTACCTGACACAGGGGGGGAATCGGGCAGACCTCGCCGCTACGCCCTTCGTCGGTGCGTGACGTCATATCTTGGCGCCCCTGCGCCAGCAGCTTTGTTCCACCATCAGTGCATTCTAGGCATCCCACGGGGCGGTTCTGCCATTGGCGTTCACTGTCCCCGTGGAGATCATTTTCACACACTGGCGTGACGCTGAGATCACATTGTTTGGCGGTTACGAGGCGCACTTGATCGGAGTCTGTGGTTTGTTCTCGGCACCATTTCTTTTGGGACATCTTTTTTGTTGGCTATCTTTTGGTCTCTCTTATAGTTTTCATTGGGGATGCACCGAAATGAAAATTCTGGGCAGAAACCCAAAATTCAGGATGCCCTTGGCCAAAAACAACTTTTTCCCCCCAAATGGTTTTACAGTAGAAGAATACAGTAGAAGATGGAGGGAGGAGGTGGGTGGAGCCAAAGAGTCAGTAATGGGTGTGGGTAATGGGTGTAGGACAAGGAAGATCCTCCTCCTCCACTCTGCATGCTGGGTCCTCTTCTCAGCCTCGCTTTCCTCTCAGGACCCTGACGTCACTGGTTGCTAGACGCCAGGTGGCTGGGGATTATAGCAACCAGTCTAACGCAGGGCGGGCGAGGCGGTACAAATGGCGGGTCTCCGGAGCCGGCCGGTCATGCACCATTAAAGTGAAAGCTGCTGCGGCGGCCATTGATTGTCGGCATATATGACCCGTTTTCGGACAAAATGGGATAGGCCCATTTTCGGCCAAAAAATTTTGGTTGCCGAAATTTCGGTGCACCACTAATTTTCATGTTTATTTTGGTTTCCTCTTCCCCATTTCCTTCTGTCCCCCTTTCTCAGGGGTTCTCCTGAGTCTTCATTACTCGGTGTACCCTTTTAGGTTTTTACTATTCTGTGGGATCTGACCGATCACGATGCTTTAGCTATATTTTCTCTGGGGTCTGGTCTTGTGTCACCTTCATACTTTTCACCTACTTTATTCCTCTTTTCCTATACTTCCATTCAGATTTTTGGTTTTCACATATTATTTCACTATGCAAGTAGCACTATGGATTCTAGCTAAGCACACATTATATATCAAATATATATATATATTTTTTTTTTTAATAGATATCCTTTTTCGCTGCTACACGCAATACTTTGCACTTTATCCTTTTAAGCCCACACTCCCCCTGTGTATGGCGTGCTCTGCTGTGACTACCCATTTTGTGCTCCCTCCTAAGCTCAAGTCCTACCTCCAAGGCCACAAACAACTTGAGCTGCATTGTAGGTTTAGGGTATATGGGCTGCTTTGTCTCCCCCCCTTTCCAATTTTTTATCATCACGTTTGCAATTTCATATATATATATATATATATATATATATATATATATATATATATATATATATATATATATATATATATATATATATATATATATATATATAATTATACACATATACATATATATACACACACACACTGTAGATATAATATAATTTTATATTTATATTATTATAATTCTATAATAATTTATATAAATTATAATTATATAATTAAAATATATTATAATTATATAATAATTTTCTGTAGATATGCATCCTACACCCCTACTGATGAAGTGGTGAACTGGGTCCACGAAACGCGTTGAGCCTGTTGATGCAGTGATTACATTAAGTGTTTTTATTTACTCTACCACTCCTTGGAACTCCTGTCATGTTGGTTTTTATCAAATTGGACTTGGGGACTTCTTACCAGCTCCTATACAACCTGGGTCATCTAATATTTTGTAACATGTCATGTTTTCACATATTATTAAATGTGCAATATACATTCCTACCAGCCTTATCAGGTCTCTCTCATTTAAAGTCCCATCTCCTTCCCATTGTCTACCCTTTGCAGCTATAACAGCTTCAACTCTTCTGGGAAGGCCGTCCACAAGGTTTAGGGGTGTGTCTATGGGAATGTTTCACCATTCTTCCAGAAGTGCATTTGGTAAAATTCTGGGACCTCTGACATGTTCCAGAAGATTGCAGGGAGGGAGGGGGAGAGGAGAACTTCTGCTTGGGGCACCACGAATCTCCGAACGGAAGTGGGTACCTGTCAAACCTAGGTACCCACCCCCCCCCCCCCCAAAAAAAATGACAGCCAAGTGTGGCATGTCAGGAGTACCTAAAGCGGAAGTTGCACTTTTGGGTAGAACTCTGCTTTAAAGTTCATACGCGTGTAAAGGCACACACATATACACATCATATAGATTATATATATATATATATATATATATATATATATATATATATATATATATAGAGATAGATACACACACACATTTTATATTATTACAATACACATTAGTACAGTATAGTAATGTATAAAGAGAGAACACTAACCTTGCTTGAGATGACTTCTGGCATGGAGGAAGGCAGGTGGGAGGCGGTTATTGTTTGGAGGGAGAGTCCCCCTCCATAAGTACAGTATAGTACAGTACTGTATTTGCTTAAAAGCACACCAAAAAGCAAAAAGTCACTGAAAGTGTCTTCACAGTACTTCTTTCTGTGTCTCTTCTTCTCTCCACGATCTTCCTACAGGAAGTCACGACCATGTGACAGCCTAGAAATAGCATTAAAATGGCTGTGTAATGATGTCGTGCCTGGGGTACCCTAAAAGCTGTCGCGAGCAACTATCTTGTCCCCACGGGCAGCCATCTTGTTCAGTGACACAGGCATCATTCCAGTTTAAGCTGTAGCAGCAGATGTGTACTCAGCAGAGATATTTCCTCCACCCCCCTCTCTCTCTCAAAGTAGCCCCCACCTTCCCTTTGGCATTAGATGAAAGGCCTCAAAAGAGTGCCTTATCTCAAAACACATCCTGGTTGGCAGGTTGTAAAGTCTTATCTGCCCTTCTAGCAGGAGTTGGGTCTCCAAGAGGCAGGGGGTCTGAGCAGATGTCCAGTGAAGCTGCCTTGTAAATTCCCCAAGCCAAATTGTTAATTTACCTCTCACAATCCATGCTCAAGTCATAACTGTTTACCTGAATATAACATATTAACAGAAAGTAGATATTTGAATGCCGCATAGCACGCTGATCGTGACGAGACCACACATGGTCACCCTGTAGTACAGGAAATTGAAACGATCGATAAGATATCCCCTCTGTGATAAAATATATTCATGTTTGATATTGTTTGAAAGCAAATGACATGCTTAGTTTTAATATCTTGACATATGTAAGGGTTACATTCTTGAAACTGATATTTTATGAGTGGTATGACTCTGTCCACAAAGTACATTTGAAATAGTCAAACCACAGGACAGCCCTTTTGCCACTCTGATTGTAATTGGTCAGGGGTGTCCGTCACCACCCCTTTTGAACTCAGAGAAAAAAAAGACAGGAACTGAGAGAGCAGTCAGTTCTCATCCTACCATCCAAGCCATAACATCGCTCAAGGGGAACCATTCATACCTGTTCAGCTTCTGAAACTAAGGTAATACCAGGACCGTTTTAATGCAAGTATTTTCATTCTTTCTAAATTGCTGTATCATTTTTCTGTAAATATTTTTATTCGCACCAATTTTAACCTTTCTTATAATTAAACCTTATTTTGAAAAGTGTTAACTTTGTCTCTAAGCTCTTAAACGCAAACTGACCCAAAAGAACCTGTCTCCTGAAAGAGCGCTACTGTCTAGGATAAATCTGAACATTCTTGTCTGAGGTGACAGTGTGTGTTACAGATGGTTTTATATACACACACACATACATATATATAAATAAATATATACACACATACACACGTGGTGCTGTTTCTTCTTTAAGTCATGCCCAATAAGTCCAAATTAATGTAATACTCATGCACAGTTTTACTTAGTACATGCGAATTGTCTGCACCGTCCTTTGTTACACAGTCTTACAGTAGGAGAGGATTAGAAACACGCAGCACCTTTAGAGGCGTGGCCAAGGCACATACAAGTCTTCTTTCATCTCTGGCTATATATGTGGGGTGATGTAATGAAGGGGGTGTCGTTTTCATACCTGGGACGTTCATAGCCACGCCCCTGAGGGCGTGATCCCATCCTGTAGAGCCATTAATACATTTACAGGAAGTGCTGCGGTTGAATTGGAGGCCTGGTATGCACGACGCACTTCTGGGTTCAGCGGCGTGCGTTCCAGGCGACTACACAGCGGCCTACACAAGGAAGGGACATCATGATTCCTGGGGAGATGAGGCTCACACAAAGGCTAGGGATACATAACCACCCTCTCCATTTCCTCTACTGCACGGTTTCCCAAACTACGGCCCTCCAGTTATTCAGGAACTAGAATTCCCATCATGCCTAGTCATGTCTGTGAATGTTAGAGTTTTACAATGCCTCATGGGATGTGTAGTTCTGCAACAGCTGGAGGGCCGTAGTTTGGGAATCCCTGCTTTACTAGATTACAACTAGGACAGAGATGAAGGTCTCACACAGACGTCCTTAGGAGAGACATATACTCTGCTGAGAGAAGCCCAGCTATGGGATCCAGTTTTAGCATTTACTTTAATATCTAGGTTTACATTTAGGTTTATGTGCTTTTTAATCCAATGCGATTTTATCCAATTAGTTTTAATTGCATTTATGACACACTCTCTTGGTTGGACAGGAGAAGCCCGGATTAGGGAATTAGTCATGCAAACTCATTTGGGCAAGGCGACAGGGGCCATCAAACTATGTACACACCTCTTGGGGGGAGGTCCTGGGTCTAATTGCACCCTGACGGAGTAGTCATTGTCAGTATATTAAGCAAAGGCTCAGACATGGTTTTATAGTGTGGAGTTGTTTTTCAGGGGTTGGGCTTGGCCCCTTAGTTCCAGTGAAGGGAAATCTTAAGGCGTCAGCATACCAAGACATTTTGGACAATTTCATGCTCCCAACTTTGTGGGAGGAGTTTGGGGATGGTCCCTTCCTGTTCCAACATGACTTCACACCAGTGTACAAAGCAAGGTCCATAAAGACATGGATGAGTGAGTTTGGGGTGGAGGAACTTGGTTGGCCTCCACAGAGTACTGACCTTAACCCGATAAAAAAACCTTTGGGATGAATTAGAGTGGAGACTGCGAGCCAGGCCTTCTCATCCAACATCAGTGCCGGACCCCACAAATGCGCTTCTGGAAGAATGGTCAAACATTCCCATAGACATACTTCTAATCCTTGTGGACAGCCTTCCCAGAAGAGTTGAAGCTGTTATAGCTGCAAAGGGCGGACCAACTCAATATTGAACCCTACGGACTAAGACTGGGATGCCATTAAAGTTCATGTGTGTGTAAAGGCAGGCGTCCCAATACTTTTGAAAACAGTGTACCATCCATGTGCGTTACAAAGAAGTGTCTGGGAATTATATAACCTCCTCCTGGAGGGGCAGGAAGAGGCCTCAAACCACCCCAGTGATGATCTAGCAGAGTCCACAGGAGTGACCAGAGCTACAGTCAGCCCGGACACGCTGGAAGACTTGCAAAAGGCTGCTAGAAATAAAGGAAGGAAGGACGCACCTTGTATCCAGCGGTGGTCTTTACGAGAGAAGATCTTGGGACTTAGTCCACAGTCTGAAGAAAGAAGAGCAGAGGTAACGAAACAGAAGAAGGTTCCTCCAGCACATCACATACCACTGACAAGCTTTTCCAAGAAATGCCTGAGATTTCTATAACCTCCTCCTGGAGGGGACAGGAAGAGGCCTCAAACCACCCCAGGGATGATCTAGCAGAGTCCACAGGAGTGACCAGAGCTACAGTCAGCCCGGACACGCTGGAAGACCTGCATGAGGCTCATAGACATAAAGGAAGGACGCACCTTGTATCCAGCTGTGGTCTTCACCATCACAGAAGATCCTGGGACTTAGTCCACTATCTGAAGAAAGAAGAATACAAAAGGTAAAACAGCATGTACATCCAGCACATCACATACCATCCATGTGTACTACAAATAAGTATCTGGGGTTTCTATAACCTCCTCCCAGAGATGCAGGAGAAGGCCTCAAACCACCCCAAGGATGATCTAGCAGAGTCCACAGGAGTGACCAGAGCTACAGACAGCCCGGACACGCTGGAAGACCTGCATGAGGCTCCTAAATATAAAACGCTGCCAAAATAAGTACCACATCCTATATAGTTGCCTCTCTTTTTCGACCTTTTTCTATGCTGGCTTTACTGGTACCAGGGAAACTATAACAAAATAGGTTGTATTGATTTGTGTTAAAATCTCAGGATATAAAAGCCATGGGATAACATATCAATTATATTTCTTCATGACAGAAGTCACAAAACCACAGAACTTTTGAACAAGATAATCCAAATAGGTCAACATGTTTCACATAGGTGCTTCCTCAGGACCCTTTTCACATGTTCATTAAAAAGTGACAGGTCACCTAAAATAGGAACCAGAGGAGGTATCCAGTAGCCGCCAGCAAAAACTAAAAAAGGGCTGTGATCTATGCTGACGAGTTATTTGCGGGACGCCGTGATTGTATCTCCAGCTACCGTTTTATATGTGCTACATCCATGTGAGTCGTTTTCTTTAATAATCATCAATATCATTTATGGGGTTACGCTATGGTCTTTTGTACAATTTTTTTCCTATATATTCATCTGACCACTATGGAGCTCCTTTGAGGAATCAATTTTCTATGGTGCTACCTATGGTTTCTTGGAATTCCTGAGACATGCTTTATCTGGCGAGGCTTTCTCATTAAGTGGAGTAGCCACGGCTTTTTGGCAAGCTGCTACCCTAATTAGTGCACTGTGGTGTCCCCACCTTACACATTCCCTGGGTGTCACAGGAGGAAGGACTGTTATCACAACCACTTTCTTGGATTTGTTTTACTTTGGGATTTTTAGACACTCTATACCTAATTTATATGTTATTTTCACAATACCATTCGTATGATATTTTATAGTAGATATAGTTTAGCGCTGCATTTTTTGTGAATATTATTGCATCAGGAATAGTAACAAGAGGCAAAGGGACACATCTATAGTTTAAAAGACAAGCGGTGGTATAAAAAGGTGCCACCTACAACCCCCCCCCCCCCCCCCCACCAATTTAAAAAATATATAAATCTGGCAAAATGTATCCAAGGAGGATGGGAATAACAGAAAAAGCACAAAAAATTCCTTCCAGTGCGAATACATATAATGGATCACCACCATGGACAGCCCAAAGCCTACCAAAAAGGGCGATTGCAATAATACTCAGGTAGTCTATAAAGATATGGTAACCACTTGCCAATACTGAAGACTGGACTTCCCCAACACCGAACTGACATAACAACCGCCACAAAAATTCAGGATGCGACATGTGAAAGGGTCCTAAGGAAGCACTCATTTGAAACACGTTGACCTATTTGGATTATCATGCTCAAAAGATCTGCGACTCCTATCATGAAGAAATAGGATTGTACACTAGGAATAGGTGTGATCCTATTACTTTTATATCCTGTGATCTTAAAACAAAAATAGGGGGGTGCTAATCTACCGAAAATCCGAATGTATAATTTATCCTGTCTCCTCGGAGTGGGTTTGGACTGGTTTGTCGGGGACATCCAGATGCTCCAACTATATGATCTTGGATCCCAGATGGTTGACCCATGTGAACTGTCCGCTATATTAAACTGCAGAACTCCCTCCCGCCACCATTAAAACACAAATTTACTATTAAGCGATACCCTATCACAGGGTTTCTCAACCAGGGTTCCTCCAGAGGTTGCTGGGGGTTCCTTGGGCAATGAGTAATTTCTGCCTCTCAGATGAGTTCCCACTGACACCATTGAGCTTTTTACCTATCTGGATGGAGGTAATTCTTCACAATGGCCACCAGTGTAAGTAGCATTCTTCCAACTGACCATCACACTAATGTGTCATGAGTTGCAGATATAGTGACTTATCAGGGGTTCCCTGAAACCTAAAAGGTTATTTTTTTAAGGGTTCCTCTGTGTTGGAAAGGTTGAGAAAGGTTGCCCTAATAGCTTGGGAGATCAGGGAAAAAAAATGGGGCTCTCCCCTTTTATATCTCGCCACCTTCCAATAAATGGTCACCCTCTCTTCCCACATAGGCGGCCTTTTCCACATGGGCCTCCCACGGGCTTACAAGCTTGGCACAAGGTTTTGATCTCCCCTCTGGCTCAACCCTCCCCTTCCCGGTTATTCCAACCCGCTACAACCTACCAGCCCACCGGTTCCTATTAGGGATAGACCGATAATCAGCAAGGTCGATATGCACTTTCCCCTGATGTCTGGAGTCAGGACTAGTCTTGCGGGAGTGTATCACAGCCATACACCCACCCACAGCAGCACGGTGCCAACCAGCCACCCACATCCACAGGCCCTGTACCAGCCACCCACAGACAGGGTGCCAGCCAGCCACCCACAGACAGGGTGCCAGCCAGGCATTAAACAAACATTAACATGTTCAGTACCAGATTTGTGTCAAAAATTGTCTCCATTTTTCAAAATTTTAAATGTACAAAATATTGGCCAATACTGATACATTGTGACCAAAATATCGGTATTGGCCCTGAAAAAAAACACATCAATCTATCCCTAGTTCCTATATGTCCGACAAGCAATTCATTTTTCAGCTAGCTTTTGCCCTGACAGGGGTTAAGATTTTCGCGCAACCATACTGGACACCCTCTTGGATCTTGGCCGCCTTAAAATTCCGGACATTTACAAACCCCTAACTTGCCAACTTGTCAAGCCTCCACACCCGGATCAAACCTCCCCGTGAAAACAAGGATTTCCCATGCATGAGGCTCCTAGACAAAGGAAGGACGCACCTTGTATCCAGCAGTGGTCTTCACCATCACAGAAGATCCTGGGACTTAGTCCGCTATCTGAAGAAAGAAGAATACAAAGGTAAAACAGCATGTACATCCAGCACATCACATATCATCCATGTGTAATACAAAAGAAGTATCTGGGGTTTCTATAACCTCCTCCCAGAGATGCAGGAAGAGGCCTCAAACCACCCCAAGGATGATCTAGCAGAGTCCACAGGAGTGACCAGAGCTACAGACAGCCCGGACACGCTGGAAGACCTGCGAAGCTCCTAGATATAAATGATCCCAAAATTAGTACCACATCCTATATAGTTGCCTCTCTTTTTTGACCTTTCTGGCTTTACTGGTACCAGGGAAACTTTAACAAAACAGGTTTTATTGATTTGTGTTCAAATCTCAGGATATAAAAGCCATGGGATAACATATCAATTATATTTCTTCATGATAGAAGTCACAAAACCACAGAACTTTTGAACAAGATAATCCAAATAGGTCAACATGTTTCACATAGGTGCTTCCTCAGGACCCTTTTCACATGATCATTAAAAAGTGACAGGTCACCTAAAATAGGAACCAGAGGAGGTGTCCAGTAACGGCCAGCAAAAACTAAAAAAGGGCAGTCAAGGTTTCATCAGGAATAGTAAAAAGAGGCAAAGGGACACATCTATAGTTTAAAAGACAAACATCAACCCAAATGGTAGTACAACCTCAATAAACCGATGTGGTATAAAAAAATATCGGTATCGGCCCTGAAAAAACCACATCGGACCTATATGTCCAACAAGCAATTCATTTTGCAGCTAGCCTTTGCCATGACAGGGGGGGGGGGGGGGGGGGTAAGCATTTCTGCGCATCCTCTTGGATCTTGCCCATCTTAACCACTTTACCACCGGAGGATTTTGCTGTCTTACGTCCAGGCCACTTTTTTGCGATTCGGCGCTGTGCGACTTTAACTGACAATTGCGCGGTCGTGCGACGCCATACCCAAACAAAATTTACGTCCTTTTTTTCCCACAAACAGAGCTTTTTTTTGGTGGTATTTGATCACCTGTGCGCTTTTTACTTTTTGCGCTATAAACAAAAAAAGAGCGTTTATTTTGAAAAAATAATATTTTTAACATTTTTTTATATGAAATTCCCCCCCCAAAAAAAAATGTAAAAATCTAATTTTTTTTTAATTTTTGGCCAATTTTTTTTCGGCTACCTATGTTTGGTAAAAAAAAAATCACGATAAGCGTATTTTGATTGGTTTGCGCAAAAGTTATTGCGTTTACTAACTACGGGAAAGATTTCTGTCATTTTTGGTGTGTTTTTTTTTTTTTTAACGCTTATGGCGGCGATCTGCGATTTTTTTGCGGGACTGCGACATTGCGGCGGACAGATCGGACCCTTGACTGACATTTTTGACACTTTTGGGGGTACCAGTGACATTTCTACAGTAATCAGTGCTATATATATGCACTGTTACTGTAAAAATGACACTGGCAGTGAAGGGGTTAATTTTATTGGAGAGGGAGGGGTTAATGTATGCCTGGTGCTTACTGACGTGTGTGGGGGGAGGGGACTGAGTGACACAGGGACAGATCAGATGTTCAGCTATGCTGAACACTCCGATCTGTCACTCCCTGTCACTTAGGAGATCCGCCAGCTCTGTTTACACAGGCGGGCGGATCTCCTCACTCGATTCCCCGACGATCGGGGAAGAGCGGCGGCGATTGCCGCTGCTCCTCCCCTGGCCCGACTCCCGCTGTGACTGAAAACAGCGGGAGCGCGCCTCCGGCGGCGCGCGCCGCCTACAGGGGGAGGAGTCAAGCGACGTAGGTCTACGTCGCTGGACGGGAACGAGCCACATTGCTGCAGTAGCCTCCATGTGAGCAGAGGTAAAGTGGTTAAAATTCCGGACATTTAAAAACCCCTAACTTCCCAACTTGTCAAGCCTCCCCACCCGGATCAAACCTCCCCGTGGAAACAAGGATTTCTCCTTTCCACGGTCAAGAGACTGCATCCTTGCGGGCTACAACACCACCTGTGCCTTCATCACCAACGAATTGTGGAGGGAGCAGCAACTGAAAATCATGCACAGAGCATACTCACCTTTTTCAATGTCCTCAACCTCAACAACAATGCTCATGGTGCCTCCAGACCAGACCAACGCTGTATCACAGGCTGTGGAGCCGTCCTCTAATCTCACACTTCTGGGACCAAATAGAAAATCTTGCAGCCACAGTGACTGGGTATCAACCATGTAAAGACCCTTTCCCCTTGCTATTTGGCTTTCTGGAAAGATCTCCCCTTGGATATTCAAAAACGCAGTCTCTGATTGTTGGAGACAACAAAGCTTGGCTTTCCACACATGCTTCATGGTGGCCAGAAGGGCCATCCTCAAAAAATGGACCTCCACCACCCTTCCTACAGCTTCTGATGT
>NW_028118969.1:0-13322 GCF_965119305.1 Pelophylax lessonae | reverse complement strand
TAGGGAGGTGGGGCCTGTCAGCCTCTGCCTTCCTCTTGCTGTTGTTTATCTTGGGAAAGGGAAGGAGATCAGGATCACTACTCTAGAGTTACTTTGTCCCATAAGAGGCAGAACTGTAAGCTAAATAATTCTAATAGATCTTTGTGACGGTACTTATCGTCACTGGGAATGAAAGACAGATACTTAATGGTTTGAATTGCTTCAAGTGGGACAGTAATATTTGTCAGCCATGTATCTCGAGATATATGTGAGGACTTTTCCTGTTTGATTCTGAACATGTTCATTGAAAGAGCTAATCACATTGGCTTCTGTTCCATGTCCTTCAATGTCACAGACAGGCTTCCCTTATTGTTTGTGTATTGAGATAATGTGGATTGTGTTAAGTCTGCCTGTCCCATTGTTAAATGTTAATAAATCCACATTGTTCTGTCCAGATGGTTAGATAATTAGTTCAGGTTAATTCTGTTTCTGTATACAATTTTATCTGCATATGATAATGTAATCATGCAACCCCTGACCTGTGCGTGGTAAATCGATCAGGGGGGGGAGGTCCATGCTGTATATAAATTCAGTGTGACTGTTCAATAAAGAGTGATTCCAGTACAGGCTAGCTTTGTATGGAGGGCGGCTGGAATATCTATATATGTTCATGACTGTAAGGAAGCCGTATACTGACGGAAGACCACAAGTAGAGTGTGGGTCTATGGTTCCGTTACAATCTTTAACCCCAAACTTCAACCTAATCACCCAGCCTTTGCCCTAAATTCATACATTAGCCATCTGGTTGCTTTTCACTGGCTTTTGAGCACAAGTGGTCTTGTGATCTGAATGGTCAACTAATATAAATACTAATATAAATTGGGGTGGAAATTGACCAAAATCACTTTTCTTGTGCTATTGAAATTGTGTTGATCAATTTCCTTCCCATTTTTAATGATTTGCTGTCTGGAAACTATTGTTTTTGAAAGCTGATGAAGAGCTCCCACAGCTGCCATGGCATTGCAATGGCCCACTTTGCAATCTTAGAATAAATTGCTGGTTCATTTTTAAATAAATACTGTATTTTTCGCCGTATAAGACGCACCGGCATATAAGACACACCCAATTTTAAAGGAGGAAAATCTAGAAAAAAAAGATTCTGAACCAAATACTGCAGTAAAATATTTTATATCAACAGGTGAGGGTATTGGCATGGCACAGGTGATGGTATAGGCATGGCACAGGCATGGCACAGGTGAGGGTATAGGCATGGCACAGGTGATGGTACAGGCATGGCACAGGTGAGGGTATAGGCATGGCACAGGTGAGGGTATAGGCATGGCACAGGTGATGTTTTAGGCATGGCACAGGTGGTGGTTTAGGCATGGCACAGGTGGTGGTTTAGGCATGGCACAGGTGATGTTTCAGGCATGGCACAGGTGGTGGTTTAGGCATGGCACAGGTGGTGGTTTAGGCATGGCACAGGTGATGTTTCAGGCATGGCACAGGTGGTGGTTTAGGCATGGCACAGGTGATGTTTCAGACATGGCACAGGTGGTGGTTTAGGCATGGCACAGGTGATGTTTCAGGCATGGCACAGGTGGTGGTTTAGGCATGGCACAGGTGGTCGTTTAGGCATGGCACAGGTGGTGGTTTAGGCATGGCACAGGTGGTGGTTTAGGCATGGCACAGGTGATGTTTCAGGCATGGCACAGGTGGTGGTTTAGGCATGGCACAGGTGGTGGTTTAGGCATGGCACAGGTGGTGGTACAGGCATGGCACAGGTCGGCTTCAATCACTTACCTGCTCTCCTGGGCTGCCTGCGAGACGTCCACGGCGCTGCTCCTCTCGTCCTCTTCTTCTGACTGCGGCGGGATTCCGGGAACCGTCCACGGCGCTGCTCCTCTCGTCCTCTTCTGTCTTCTTTGACGGCGGCTCTCTCGGCGGGAAGGAGATCGGGCGGTGACGGTGCGTGACTGACGCACGCACCGGCACCGCCCACATTGCGAGGTCAGGACTCAGCAGGCAAAATGTGTATTTGCCGTATAAGACGCACCAACTTTTCCCCCCCAGTTTTGGGGAAGAAAAAGTCGTCTTATATGGCGAAAAATACGGTACCTCCAATTCCAATTTTGATTTGTTTACTAGACACAGTCCAAGCATTAAGGTATCAGACTGCCATAAACAATTCTGCTCCACAAATATTTGTAGGGCCCATTCACACCATTGCATGCCCTGGTGCATAGGGAGGAGATTCAGGTTTGGGTCAGACTTGGGTTCAAGGTGAGCTCAGCCTGTTCCCCATTCGCAGACTCGCCAAACTAATGCGGCTGGGGATCCCAGTTGACATCATTGACCAAACATGGTTATGACCATATTTAATCCACAACGTCACCTGGGATCCACCAGTGTCACAACTTTTTGACAATTACAGACAATACACCACTGCGCCAATTTAAACTCATCCATGACTTTTTAAACCCCCCATACACACCATTTTGTAGTTTGAAGCTCCAAAAGGCTGGAGGAGAAAAAATAAATTATTCTCAATGGAGACAGTTCACATCTCCACTACAAGTCGTCTGAAGCCAAACGCCTGAAGCTCAAAAAAGTTCTGGAACGTTTTTTTGTAGCTCGAATTGGGCAGATTGTTTTTTATTCCATAGAAATGCATGGGAACTCTTGATTTGAGCCTTTTAGCATGTTTGGTCACACTTTTTTCTGCTCAAATGCAATAAATAAATAAAAATTAAAAAATAAATAAATAAAATACATAATTTATAAATTAAATAAATAAAAAATAAATACATTTACCCCTAATCCTTAATCATAATATTAACCACTAACCCTAATATCGACCCTAGTATTAACCCCCAATCCTAACACCTAAAATTCACTCCTATCCCTAATCCTCACCCCAAACCCTAATATTGTTTCCTAATCCTAACCCTTAATCCTATCCTAACACCTAATATTAACCCCTATCCATAATCCAAACCCTAATATTAACTCCTATCCCTAATCCTCACCCCCAAACCCTAATTTTGATCCCTAATCCTAACACCTAATATTAACCCCTATCCCTAATCCTAACCCCTAACATTAACCCCTATCCATAATCCTAACCCTAATATTGACCCCTAATCCTCATATTATCCCCTAACCCTAATATTTACCCCTAATATTAACCCCTACCCCTAATCTTAACCCTATCATTAACCCCTAATCCTAACCCCTAACATTAACCCCTATCGCTAATCTGAACCCTGATATTGACCCCTAATCCTAATTGTATCCCCTAACCCTAATATTAACCCCTAATCCTAACCCCTAAAATTCACCCCTATTCCTAATCCTCACCCCAAACCCTAATATTGATCCCTAATCTTATTCCCTAATCCTAACACCTAATATTAACCCCTACCCCTAATATTAACCCTATCATTAACCCCTAATCCTAACCCCTAACATTAACCCCTATCGCTAATCTGAACCCTGATATTGACCCCTAATCCTAATTGTATCCCCTAACCCTAATATTAACCCCTAATCCTAACCCCTAAAATTCACCCCTATTCCTAATCCTCACCCCACAAACACCTAATATTGATCCCTAATCTTAATCCCTAATCCTAACACCTAATATTAACCCCTACCCCTAATATTAACAATATCATTAACCCCTAATCCTAACCCCTAACATTAACCCCTATCGCTAATCTGAACCCTGATATTGACCCCTAATCCTAATTGTATCCCCTAACCCTAATATTAACCCCTAATAATAACCTCTAAAATTCACCCCTATTCCTAATCCTCACCCGAAAACCTAATATTGATCCCTAATCTTAATCCCTAATCCTAACCCCTAACATTAACCCCTATCCCTAATCCTAACCCCTAACATTAACCCCTATCCCTAATCCTAACCCCTATCCCTAATCCTAACCCCAAATCCTAACCCCTATCCCTAATCCTAACCCCTATCCCTAACCCCTAATATTGGCCCCTATCGCTAATCCTAACCCTAATATTGACCCCTAATCCTAATTGTATCCCCTAACCCTAATATTGACCCCTAACCCTGCTATTAACCCCTAATCCTCGTCCCTAAAATTAATCACTATCCCTAATCCTAACCCTAATATTAACGCCTAATCCTAACCCCTAACATTAACCCCCTATCCCTAATCCTAACTGTGATATTGACCCCTAACTCTAATCCTAACCCTGAACCGTAATATTAAGCTCTAAACTCAAACCCTTTATTTACACTGATTTGTGTATTATTTTTGATATTGCAGAAGTTTTTTGCACATTATGTTTTAAGCTTATAATATTCTGTTTTGGAGGCACTGTACTATTTTTCTTATCAGGTGTGTGGTAAATTAGGAGATAGAAGTGTTAATAGTTTTTTTTATTTTTTTTTTAATCTTTTAACAAAATGGAAAGTAAATGAAGAGAGAAATCCATATCCAATCAGTATTTGGGGGTAACAGCTCTTTGCCTTCAAACCGGCATCAGTTCTTCTAGGTAGACTTGCAGACAGTTTTTGAAGGAACTCGTCAGGTAGGTTGTTCTATGTACATCTCGGAGAACTAATTACAGATCTTCTGTGGAAGTCATCTGCCTCAAATCCTTCTGTCTCTTCATGTCATCCCAGAGAGACTCCATGATGGTGAGTTTGGGGCTCTGTGGGGGCCACACCATCACTTCCAGGACTCCTTGTTCTTCTTTACACTGAATATAGTTCCTAATGGCATTGGCTGTATGTTTGGGGTGGTTGTCCTGCTGCAGAATAAATTTGGGGCCAATCACACACCTCCCTGATGGTATGGCATGATAGAGAAGTATTTGCCTGTATTTCTCAGCATTGAGGACACCACTGATCCTGACCAAATCTCCTACTCTATTTGCAGAAATGCAGCCCCAACCTTGCAAGGATCCTCCACCATGCTTCACAGTTGCCTGCAGACACTCATTATTGTACCGCTTTCACACCCTTCACCAACAAACTGCCTCCTGCTACAGCCAAATATTTCACATTTTGTCTCATCAGTCCGGAGCACCTGCTGCCATTTTTCTGCACCCCAGTTTCTATGTTGTCCTGCATAGTTGAGTGGCTTAGCCTTGTTTCCACATCAGAGGTATGGCTTATTGGCCATAATTCTTCCATGAAGACCCCTTCGGGCCAAATTTCTCCAGACAGTAGATGGGTGTACTTGTTTTTTGTGAGTTTTTATATGTGATTGTGGCACATATGTATACAGCGTTTTTGAGCTTTGGCGCTTTAATATTAGTCATTAGAGAAAATGATTATCTGTTGCATCATTTGTTGCTAGCTTTTTCAGTTTTTTTAGCTTTTCCATCAGATTTTATTTCTCTTCATTACTATTATTAATTTATTATTTATAAAAAAATTTTTTTTTGTTAGGGTAAGGAGTTAGAGTTAAAGTTAGGGTTAGGATTTGGGGTTGAGTTTAGGGTTAAAATTAGGGGTTTGGGCTATTTATTATTTATTTTTTCTTGTTTTGTTAGGGTTGGGGTGGTAATACTACTACTACTAATTATTATTATTATTATAATAATGAATAAATACATGCAAATTAAATACATAAATAAAAATAATCATAAATATATACAATAACTAAATACTATGTAATGTAAATACTATGTAATGTACAATGTTATGTAAATATAATAACAAAATGATTAGCCTTAACCCAAACCCTTAAAAAAAATAATAATAAATATTAATATTATTATTAGTAGTTGTAGTAGTATTAATATTAATACATTATTATTGTTAATAATAATAATAATAATAATAACAATATTAATAATAATAATAATAATAATAATAGTAATAAATATTAGTATTCATATTATTATTATTATTATTATTAGTAGTAGTAGTAATATTATTAATACAATATTATTGTTATTATTAATAATAATAATAATGACAATAAATATTATTATTAGTGGTAGTAATAGTAGTAATAATATTGTTAATACAATATTATTTTTATTATTATTAATAATAAAATAAAGAAAAGGTAAATCAGACACATTACAACATTGGTAAATGGGGCCGAAGGTAACTAGACATAAATACAGCTAATTGTATCATAAACGCAGATATATGGTTCGACACGTTTCGCCAAATATTAGTTGGCTTCTTCAGGAACCATTGTATTTATGTCTAGTTACCTTCGGCCCCATTTAACCAATGTTTTAATGTGTCTCCTTTTTTTGCTGTATTTTAATCTTTAATACATTTTTACCTTTTAATGTTTTCTAATTGATTGCCTTATGCTTTACCGGTCCTTTAAAGTCCTTTCACTTTGGTAACCCACGCGGAGTTTATCCCACAACCGGTGAGATTTACCTTTTCTTTATTTAATTACTTTACTATATGGATGTGGACACGGTTCAGCAGTTCTCTGATTGACTGCAGCCTCATTTTTGATTTATTATTAATAATAATAATAATAATGATAATAAATATTATTAATATTAGTAGTGGTATTAATATTAATATTATTATTATTAATACATTATTATTGTTATTATTATTAATTATTATTTTAATTAATTATTACTTTAATTATTAATAATAATAATAATAATATTAATAATACCTTTTTTTGTTCGGGTTTGGGTGTTTATTTAATATTTTTTCATTAATTTTAGTAATAATAATTATGAATAATAATGTATGTAATTTTTTTTGGAAGGTTAGGGGTTTATCATTATTTATTTATGTATTATTACATATTCATTTTTTTTTTATTATTATTTATTTATAAATATTTTTAGTTAGTTGTATATTTATTTTACATTTATTTATTTATATATTACATATTTTAATTTGAGCAGAAAATCGTGCAAAGACGTGCAACAGAAGGCACAGCTGCGCACAAAGACGCACAAATGGCGCATTTCCATTTATTTCTATTGGAATAAAAATGCGCAAATCTGTCCAATTTGAGCTACAAAAAAAAGCTCAGGAACTTTTTTTGAGCTTCCGGCGACTTGTAGTGGAGATGTGAACAATCTTCCTGGAGAATAATTGATTTTTTTTCTCCTCCAGCATTTTAGAGCTTCAAGCTGCAAAATGTGAATGGGGCCTGAGGCAGCAAAAGAAGACTCTACAGCTCAAACTTGTGCAGAGCAAGAGATTGCACTCCCATCCAGAAGCACTGTGAAAGGCCTGCTGAATCCTATCACACTTGATTCCATAAAACTCACATTGAAAAGTAAACTGAGAGAGCTTTCTAAATAAAGAGCAGCGGCATTGTTCCTGGGAGTACATTAGCGGTTCGGTGATTGATTTAAGTTGTTTCTCTTTGTTGCAGTTTAATCTTCACCTCCCTTCATATAATCATGAGATTGTTTCCCACATATTAAACTGCGCTAATGGCGGAATAATTTTATTTATTTTTCTTTTTATTGTTGGTCTATTGCTGTATAAGATCAGTGAAAATCTCGGTGTGTAAATAAGGCTGAATAAACCCGTACAGACTTGTGTTTAACAACAGAACCGAGAAAACACGGATTACAAATTTACTTTGAAATGTTTAGGCGATAAAACTGTTTGAGAAACTGTAATATATTTGCTTATGATTGAGGATCTCAATTCATTTCATTTTAGTTTGTTTTACTTTTTTTTTTTTCTATGCCATACATTCTGATTTTGGTTCTATTCAGCTTTGTGTGTTTGGTTAGTGTTAGAAACACTCCGGAGTTATTCATTAAACTGTATAGGATCTCTGCATTGGAAAATTCCACTTGTCTTCCAACTTATGGGGACGTTAAAGGGAACCTGTCAGGAGACAAAAATGGGAGCTGCCAATTGTTGGCTTTTGAAGTGGTTGTAAACCTCCGAAACGAAAAATGAACAAAGCATATCGTTCTGTAGTGTGTACTTGCCTCAATCCATAGCAACTAGAGTGAGTTGACTAAGTGCTTGAGAAAGGTGACTCAGCCCCGAAACACTTGGCTCTGCCCACTCACACCGCTGTTGTGACATCATTCTGGCTGCCCACCCTGCCAAGAACCAGTTTCTTTGCTATCCACTGTGGCCTTTGATTGCATGCACAGTAAGGGTCCTTCCTGGTTCCCAGCCTATGATAAGAATACTGTGTCTTCTGCCATGCCTATCCACCAATAACATCCCCGGAATATGGGAGCTGCCAGTTGCTGGCTCTTAAAGTGGTTGTACACCTCTGAAACGAAAAACTAACAAATCATATCCTTCTATATGGTGTACTTGCCTCAATGCAAAGGACCTAGTGTGATTCAACTAATTGCTTGAGAAAGGTGACTCAGCCCCGAAACGCTTAGCTCTGCCCACTCACACTGACGTTGTGACATCATCACGGCCACCCAGCCGAGAACCCACTTCTTTGCAATCCACTGTGGCCTTTTGGTTTGCAGCATATGATAAGAATACTGTGTCTTCTGCCATGCCTATCCACCAATAGCATCCTAGGAATGTGGGAGCTGCCAATTGCTGGCTCTTAAAGTGGTTGTAAACCTCTGAAAATAAAAAATTAACACAGCATATCCTATATTGTGTACTTGCCTTAATCCAAAGCAACTAGTGTGATTTGACTATGTGCTCAAGAAAGGTGACTCAGCCCTGAAACACTTAGGTCTGCCCACTCACACCGATGTTGTGATGTCATCGTGGTCAGCCAGCTGGCCATGAACCCTCTTCTTTGCTATCCACTGTGGCCTCTGATTGCATGCACAGTAAGGATCCTTCCTGGTTCCCAGCCTATTCTAGAGAATACTGTGTCTTCTGCCATGCCATGCCTATCCACCAATAACATCCCAGGAATATGGGAGCTGCTGGCTCTTAAAGTGGTTGTAAACCTCTGAAATTAAAAAATGAACAAAGCATATCCTTCTATCGTGTACTTGCCTTAATCCAAAGCACCAAGTGTGATTTGACTAGGTGCTTGACAAAGGGGACTCAGCCCCGAAACACTTGGCTCTGCCCACTCACACCGATATTGTGACATCATCACGGCCACCCAGTCGAGAATCCACTTCTTTGCAATCCACTGTGGCCTCCTGGTTTCCAGCCTATTATAGGGAATACTGTGTCTTCTGCCATGCCTATCCACCAATAACATCCCAGGAATACGGGAGCTGCCAATTGCTGGCTCTTAAAGTGGTTGTAAACCTCTGAAATTAAAAAATGAGCAAAGTATATCCTTCTATATTGTCTTCTAGATTGTAAGCTCTAACGAGCAGGGCCCTCTAATTCCTCCTGTATTGAATTGTATTGTAACTGTATTGTCTACCCTCCTATTGTAAAGCTCTGTGCAAACTGTCGGTGCTATATAAATCCTGTATAATAATAATAATAATACTTGCCTTAATCCAAAGTACCAAGTGTGATTTGACTAGGTGTTTGACAAAGGGGACCCAGCCTTGAAACACTTGGCTCTGCCCACTCACACCGATGTTGTGAAATCAATATGGCCGCACACCCGGCCAAGAACCCGCTTCTTTGCTATTCACTGGCGCCTCTAAATGCATGCACAGTAAGGATCCTTCCTGGTTCCCAGCCTATTATAAGAAAACTGTGTCTTCTGCCATGCCTATCCACCAATAACATCCCAGGAATATGGGAGCTGCCAGTTGTTGGCTTTAGAAGTGTTTGTAAACCTCTGAAACAATAAATGAGAAAAGCATATCCTTCTATAGTGTGCACTTGACTCAATGCAAAGCATCTAGTGTGATTTGATTGGGTGCTTGACAAAGGGGACTCAGCCCCGAAACACTTGGCTCTGTATTGTGATATTGTGACATCAATATGGGTTCCCACCCAGCCAAGAACCCGCTTCTTTGCTATCCACTATGGCCTCTAATTGCATGCACAGTAAGGGTCCTTCCTGGTTCCCAGCCTATGATAAGAATACTGTGTCTTCTGCCATGTCTATCCACCAATAACATCCCAGGAATATAGGAGCTGCCAATTGCTGACTCTTAAAGTGGTTGTAAACCTCTAAAATGAAAAAATGAACAAAGCAAATCCTTCTATATCGTGTACTTGCCTTAATCCAAAGCACCAAGTGTGATTTGACTAGGTGCTTGACAAAGGGGACTCAGCCCCGAAACACTTAGGTCTGCCCACTCACACCGGTGTTGTGATGTCATTGTGGTTGTCCAGCTAGCCAAGAACCCGCTTCTTTGCTATCCACTGTGGCCTCTAATTGCATGCACAGTAAGGGTCCTTCCTGGTTCCCAGACTATGATAAGAATACTGTGTCTTCTGCCATGTCTATCCACCAATAACATCCCAGGAATATGGGAACTGCCAGTTGTTGGCTTTAGAAGTGGTCATAAACCTCTAAAACAATAAATGACCAAAGCATATCCTTCTATAGTGTGTACTTGCCTCAATCCAAAGCACCAAGTGTGATTTGACTAGGTGCTTGACAAAGGGGACTCAGCCCCGAAACACTTAGCTCTGCCCACTCACACCGAGGTTGTGACATCATCACGGCCACCCAGCCGAGAGCCCACTTCTTTGCAATCCACTGTGGCCTATGCAAGTTATCCCCTTATAAAACTACAAAAACAAGTCAAAGACTGATTTCTGTGTGCAGATGCAAGAAGGAAATGCTGTGTGACTGGCTGTGCAGCAATGGGGAACCCCGACTTCAGCAACTCCTACGGAGGTAGTGCTACGTAAATATGCAGATTGTCTTGATGATAAAAATAATTGTAATGAGAAAAATCCAACAAAACAAATGACAGCTGCACTTATTACTGATGGAGCAGTGTCTTTATTCACCAACTATGACTAATGATGGGACCTTCCTTAGGTACGTCAATACTCCCCGGCCTGATTCCCTGAGCAGACCAAGTCTTACATTAAAATAAATTTGCAGATAGAAAACACCTAAACACGAATGAAATCTAGTCGTCTATTTTTAGCCATGGAGGGATTATTTTAGGGACGGGACGCGGGAAATATCTGCATTCTGTTTTGGTGAAGTGGAGCTACCTCCGAGCTTGCGGCATGTCAGGCTGGAATTTTATTAACCTAATTGCTTCTGTGAGAAAATCCCGGGGTTATAAAATCTATTTTTATATAAATACAGAGTGTTTTCTCTGGCTGGACGGTTTTACACCATGTTAAATGCTGGGTCTTGCCTGATGTTGGTCTAGTGAGGACTGTGTGTGGGATGCTATGGATGGGGAAACCACAACGGGAAAGAGAAGCGTCCCATAATGCAATATCCACCGACCTCCAGGGTCCATTCTGGAGCTGCTGCTTTCCTTGGCCCTAGAGGTGAAATACTCCCACAGTCTACACATCTGTGTGCATCTTTGTGACTGCTATAGAACTACAACTCCCAGTTCTGGAGAAAGGGGGAGGAGAGGAGAGCACAGGGCAGGAGGAGAGAGGGAGAGCACAGGGTAGGAGGAGAGAGGGAGAGGAGAGCACAGGGCAGGAGGAGAGAGGAGAGGAGAGCACAGGGTAGGAAGAGAGAGGGAGAGGAGAGCACAGGGCAGGAGGGGAGAGGGAGAGCACAGGGCAGGAGGGGAGAGGGAGAGGAGAGCACAGGGCAGGAGGAGAGAGGAGAGGAGAGCACAGGGTAGGAGGAGAGAGGAGAGGAGAGCACAGGGCAGGAGGAGAGAGGGAGAGGAGAGAACAGGGCAGGAGGAGAGAGGAGAGGAGAGCACAGGGTAGGAGGAGAGAGGGAGAGGAGAGCACAGGGCAGGAGGAGAGAGGGAGAGGAGAGCACAGGGCAGGATGAGAGAGGGAGAGGAGAGCACAGGGCAGGAGGAGAGAGGGAGAGGAGAGAACAGGGCAGGAGGGGAGAAGGAGAGGAGACCACAGGGTAGGAGGAGAGAAGGAGAGGAGACCACAGGGTAGGAGGAGAGAAGGAGAGGAGAGCGCAGGGCAGGAGAAGAGGAAGAGAAGAGCACAGGGTAGGAGGAGAGGGAGAGAAGAGCACAGGGTAGGAGATGAGGGAGAGGAGAGCACAGCACAGGAGGAGAGAGGGAGAGGAGAGCACAGGGTAGGAGGAGAGAAGGAGAGGAGAGCACAGGGTAGGAGGTGAGGGAGAGGAGAGCACAGCACAAGAGGAGAGAGGGAGAGGAGAGCACAGGGCAGGAGGAGAGGGAGAGGCGAGCACATGGCAGGAGGAGAGAGGGAGAGGAGAGCACAGGGCAGGAGGAGAGAAGGAAAGAAGAGCACAGCACAAGAGGAGAGAGGGAGAGGAGAGCACAGAACAGGAGGAGAGAGGGAGAGGAGAGCAGAGGGAAGGAGGAGAGAGGGAGAGGAGAGGAGAGCACGGGGCAGGAGGAGAGAGAGAGGAGAGCACAGGGCATGAGGAGAGAAGGAAAGAAGAGCACAGCACAAGAGGAGAGAGGGAGAGGAGAGCACAGGAGAAGAGAGGGAGAGGAGAGCACAGGGCAGGAAGAAAGGGAGAGGAGAGCACAGGGCAGGAAGAGAGGGAGAGGAGAGCACAGGGCAGGAAGAGAGGGAGAGGAGAGCACAGGGCAGGAGGCAAGAGAGAAAGGAAAGCACAGGACAGGAGGAGAGGGAGAGGAGAGCACAGGGCAGGAGGAGAGAGAGAGAGGAAAGCACAGGACAGGAGGAGAGGGAGAGGAGAGCACAGGGCAGGAGGAGAGAGAGAGAGGAAAGCACAGGACAGAAGGAGAGGGAAAGGAGAGCACAGGGCAGGAGGAGAGAAGGAAAGAAGACCACAGCACAAGAGGAGAGGTAAGGAGAGGCGAGGGTAGGGAGGAAGTGGAGAGCACAGGGCAGGTAAGAAAGGAAAATGAAATAAGAGGAGAGCAGAGCATAGCAGATGAGAGGGAGAGGGGAGGTAAGGAGAGGAGAGGTAAGGAGAGGAGAGCATAGGGCAGGTTAGGAGAGGGAGTGGAAGAGGAAGAGGGAGAGGAGAAGAAAGGGAAGGAAGAGGAGAGCATAGCACAAGAGGAGAGATGGAGAGGAGAAGTAGGGAGAGGAGAGCACAGGACAGGATAAGAAATAGATAAGAGCACAGGGCAGGATACAAAAGAAAATCGTTAAAAGAGCACAGCACAGGGCAGGATAAGAAATGAAGAGGAGAGAAAAGGGAGAGGCAAGAAGGAGAGGGTAGAGAAGGGAGACCACAGGGCAGGTTAAAAAGGGAAAGTAAATAAGAGGAAAGCAGAGGAGGGGGAGAAGAGAGGAGATGGAGAGGAGAGCACAGGAGGAGAGGGAAGTGGTAAGGAGAGTGGAGGGTAGAACACATGGTAGGTTAGGAGAGGGAGTGGGAGAGGAGAAGAAAGGGAAGGTATAGGAGAGCACAGTACAAGAGGAG
>NW_028118970.1:0-13360 GCF_965119305.1 Pelophylax lessonae | reverse complement strand
CTGAGTCTCCTGTGTCTCAAGACACCTTAGTGCTCCTGAGTCTCCAGTGATTCCTGTGCCTCCAGTGACTGCACTGCTCCATGTACAAGTGAATACACCCCTCACATTTTTGTAAATATTTTATTATATCTTTTCAAGTGACAACTTTGCAACAATGTAAAGAAGAAATGAAGAAATTACACTTTGCTATAATGTAAAGTAGTGAGTGTACAGCTTGTATAACAGTGTAAATTTGCTGTCCCCTCAAAATAACTCAACACACAGCCATTAATGTCTAAACCACTGGCAACAAAAGTGAGTACACCCCTAAGTAAAAATGTCCCAAATGGGCCCAATTACCCATTTTTCCTCCTCTGTGTCATGTGACTCGTTAATGTTACAAGGTCTCAGGTGTGAATGGGGTGCAGGTGTGTTAAATTTGGTGTTATCGCTATCATTCTCTCATACTGGTCATAATGGCATCTCATGACAAAGAACTCTCTGAGGATCTGAAAAAAAGAATTGTTTCTCTACATAAAGATGGCCTAGGCTATAAGAAGATTGCCAAGACCCTGAAACTGAGCTGCAGCATGGTGGCCAAGACCATACAGCGGTTTAACAGGACAGGTTCCACTCAGAACAGGCTTTACCATGGTAGACCAAAGAAGTTGAGTGCACATGCTCAGCATCATATCCAGAGGTTTTCTTTGGGAAATAGACGTATGAGTGCTGCCAGCATTGCTTCAGAGATTTAAGGGGTGAGGGGGGGGGGGGGGGTCAGCCTCTCAGTGCACAGACCATATGCTGCACACTGCATCAAATTGGTCTGTTGTCCCAGAAGGAAGCCTCTTCTAAAGATGATACACAAGAAAGCCCACAAACCGTTTGCTTAAAACAGGCAGACTAAGGACATGGATTACTGGAACCATCTTCTGTGGTCTGATGAGGCCAAGATAAACTTATTCGTCTCAGATGGTGTCAAGCGTGTGTGGGGGCAACCAGGTGAGGAGTACAAAGACAAGTGTGTCTTGCCTACAGTCAAGCATGGTGGTGGGAGTGTCATGGTCTGCAGCTGCATGAGTGCTGCCAGCACTGGGGAGCTACAGTTCATTGAGGGAGCCATGAATGCCAGTATGTACTGTGACATACTGAAGCAGAGCATGATCCCCTCCCTTCAGAGACTGGGCCGCAGGGCAGTATTCCAACATAATGACCCCAAACACACCTCCACGACGACCACTGCCTTGCTAAAGAAGCTGAGGGTAAAGGTGATGCACTGGCCAAATATGTCTCCAGACCTAAACCCTATTGAGCATCTGTGGAGCATCCTCAAACGGAAGGTGGAGGAGCGCAAGGTCTCTTACATTCACCAGCTCTGTGATGTCGTCATGGAGGAGTGGAAGAGGACTCCAGTGACAACCTGTGAAGCTCTGGTGAACTCCATGCCCAAGAGGGTTAAGGCAATGCTGGAAAATAATGGTGGCCACACAAAATATTGACACTTTGGGCCCAATTTGGTCATTTCCACTTAGGGGTGTACTCACTTTTGTTGCCAGCGGTTTAGACATTAATGACTGTGTGTTGAGTTATTTTGAGGGGACAGCAAATTTACACTGTTATACAAGCTGTACACTCACTACTTTACATTGTAGCAAAGTGTCATTTCTTCAGTGTTGTCACATGAAAAGATAGAATAAAATATTTACAAAAACTTGAGGGGTGTACTTACTTTTTTGAGATACTGTTTTTTCCTCTGACTCCAGTGTTCCAGTGACCCTAGAGCCCCTGTGATCCCATTATGTCTAGTGATCCCAGTACTCCATGTGTATTCCAGGGACCCCAGTGACACCCGTGTTTCCAATGACCCCGAGCTCCTGTGGTCCCAATGTCTCCAGTGACCCCAGTGCTCCTATACCTCCAGTCACTCTGTGACCCCTCTGCACTCTTGTGTCAGCCAGTGACCTGAAGCATCCTGCTTCAAACCAAAGCACCAGAGCACCCTGTGACTTCCAGTGACTCCATAGCATCCTGTGTCACCCTGAGCTCCTCCATGACGCCGGCATCTCTACACAGCCACAGGTACACTTTGTTATCTCCTAGGCTTTTCTCTCGCTGTGGATACAGACCCTTGCCTGTGACAACAGCAACTATATCATTTAATTTTCAACTTAGAGTTCCTCTTTAACCCTTTGGCAGGGACTGTTCTCTCGGTGCAGCGTAGATCTGCAGATTGCCGGGACTTTCCTCTCCAGATGTCGTCTTCCTTCTTCAGGGACATCACATCATCGCCAGCTGTGCTCACGTCTGAGCGTTCCCGGGAATGTGGCCTGCGCCTCACACCTCCATGGTGAGACTCCGGGATTTCCTCCTCTCCGCACAGCGACACAACCTGACCGTGACAGGAAATGGGACTCCACACGATCCTCTGATTACATAATGCCGAGAGAAGCTGACTCAGGCAAGATGGCATCACACTACAAGTCCCAGCTGGACCATTCCACCTTCATCTCCTGTTCTATAGATGAGACAACATAGAGATACACTATATTACCAAAAGTATTGGGACGCCTGCCTTTACACGCACATCAACTTTAATGGCATCCCAGTCTTAGTCCGTAGGGTTCAATATTGGGTTGGCCTACCCTTTGCAGCTATAACAGCTTCATCTCTTCTGGGAAGGCTGTCCACAAGGTTTAGGAGTGTGTCTATGGGGGTGTTTGACCATTCTTCCAGAATCCCATTTGTGAGGTCAGGCATTGATGTTGGACGAGAAGGCCTGGCAAGCAGCCTTTGCTTTAATTCATTCCAAAGGTGTTCTATCAGGTTGAGGTGCCGTCCAGCCAGGTTCCCAGAAGAGTTAAAGTTGGTATAGCTGCAAAAGGTGAGCCAACTCAATATTGAACCCTATGGGCTAAGACCGTCATGTGACTTCTCTGCTCCTCCGTATGCATTTCATCCCGTGGGCGGGACTTCCTCAGCTTTTCCGCTGAGAAAGTCCCGCCCACGGGACGTAACGCGTACAAGGGAAGGAGAGTAGTCACATGACTGCACTTGCAGTCATCCTGGAGTGATCCGTGCATGCATGCCTTTCACTCTGTTACCAAGCACTGGGTACAGTGCCAGTTCTGTAGGTGCATTTTTAACCTTTAATAAACATGATGGTTGGAGCAGAGAGCACTATGTGTATGTTTTACCTTTGCATATGATATACGCTATGGAGTCCGGAATTGGAATCTATTGAGAGACAGACTGGTTCCTTCCAGTATTGTACGATCCCTGGCTATCCCTTTTATTGTGGTGGATGTGCGCAGGAATACCCATTTTATTCATTTGTTACCCCGGAGGGCAAAAGTTTGACCCACAGCAGTTAGAGTTACCTCTGGTGGAGGATTTTTGCACTGCAAGCTTTTACCCAGGAGCAGGACTCTTCACCCTCTGGGACTGTTGTGTGTTTTCCTTATACCATCCTTTATAGTCATATGTTCTACCTTCCGCCTTGCGGGGTTATTATCCTCTGTGAGTCCCCAGCAGACAGAGAGAGCATTGGATGAGAATAGTTGGTGCATTTGGATGCAATCCCCCCCCCCCCCCCCATGTCCATTAAATTACACTCTGTGGGCTAAACTGTAATTTGAGGTTTCCTGCACCCAGCCTGAGATCCGGCCCCCGAATTCCCAGTGCTGATACCATGGCGATGTGCGGCGCCCCCTTCTCACGGGAAGGAGGAAGCTGGTATTTATTTGATGGCGGTGCCCCAAGAGGGCGATAACGCTGCAAAATATGTCAATATTTACAATACAGGCTTTTCCTTTTCACAAAACATTTTTCCTTTCAAAGTCGAACGTTGGATAAGGATCTAAACGCGACCCGAGCAGATCGCATCGCCCGGCACAGGAAGAGCAGTGAACGGCACGCCAAGTTCACACACGGTCCAGGTTTTTATCAAGAGGACCTGTCCTGAACAGCAGTGGAGGGATTTGGTGGCTCCGGACTCCATGTAGCTTTCTGCTGCAGATCCAAAGTTAAAGCTATGGCAGCGTTAACCCCATTGTGATTTTTAATAAAGGAATTGTCAAAAACTGTGTTTTTATTTCTTTTTGACACTTTTATGATGAATGGGCAGAAGTACAATGTAGCTCATACTCATTCACATGGGGGGCAGGATCTGGGGGCTTCCAGATTCTGAAACCCCCCCACCCGTAGACCCCCACAACCAGCACCCAGGGTTGTCAGGAAGCAGCCCTTGTCCCCATTAACTCGTGAACAAGGTGTTTTGTGGTGGGGGGGCAGAGCACCCCCCCCCCATGTTAAGGGCAGGTGGCCTGGTATGGTTTAGGAGTTGGAGGGGGGCGCTTGCTCGTCCTCTCCCATTTCTGACCTGCCAGGCTGCATGCTTGGATAAAGGTCCATTATGGATTTTTGGGGAGGGGGCCATGGCTTTTTTTTTATTATTTTGGCGTGGTGTTTCCATTGAAATCCATATCAGACCCGAAAGGCCTAGTATGGATTGGAGGGGGGGGGGGACTCCACCCATTTTTTTTTTTTTTTGCATGTTTATACTGCCGGCAATTTAAATGTCATTGTTTTCTTTAGAATTGTCAATTTTGCTGCAGCGGGTTCTATACATGCTACAGATGCGCCACTTTACAGGTAGACTAAGGGGACCCCTGGACCCCCCCCCCCCAGGCACTATATTTAAAGGAATTTATAATTTTTATTTTTTCACTTTAAGCATCAATAAAATCCCTGCTCCTTTAAAAACAATCTTTTTAAAGAAAAAATTCCATTAGTACATGTCCCCCAAGGCAGTACCCAGTATAAGCCTTCAAAATGGGAACTTTTGATTTTTCAAGTTTGCATCAAATAGACTTTAACCACTTGCTTACTGGGCACTTTCACCCCCTTCCTGCCCACGCCAATTTTCAGCTTTCATTCACACTTTGAATGACAATTGTGCGGTCATGCGACACTATAGCCATATGACATTTTTATTATTTTTTTCACACAAATAAAGATTTATTTTGACGGTATTTAATTTATTCACCACTGGGGTTTTTTTTTCTAAGTAAGCAAAAAGATGGAAATTAAAAAAAAAAAAAAAAACAGTCTTCATAGTTTGTTGTAAAATGTTTCAAACAGGTAATTTTTCTCATTTATTTATGTGCGCTGATGAGGTGGCACTGATGGGCACTGACAGGCTGCACTGATGGGCCCTGATAGGCACTGACGGGCACTAATAGCTTTGCACTGATGGGCACTGATGAGGTGGCACTGATAGGTGGAACTAATGGGCACTGATAGGTGGCACTGATTATGAGGCACTGATGGGCACCGATAGGCGGCACTGATGGACACTTATAGGTGGCACTTATGGACACTTATAGGTGGCACTGATAGACACTGGTAGGTGGCACTGATAGTTTACAATGATTATGAGGCACTGATGGGTACTGATTGGCAGCACTGATAGGTGGCACTGGTGGACACTGATTAGCAGTACTGATGGGCACTGGTGGGCACTGGTTAGCAGCACTGGTGCATACAGCAGGGGACAGATGTCCCTCTTATAGAAGCCAGTGATCAGGGTTTTTTTTTATTTCTCCTCATGCTATCAGCATGAGAGGGGAAAAAAAGCAGACAACCAGCTTTTGTTTACATCACGTGATCAGCTGTCATTGGTTGACAAATGATCACATGGTAAAGAGCCGGTGTAACGTTAAAAAACCATACCCCGTGAAGAAACCATACCCACGTCACTTCCGGTCTGAAACAGCTGAGCAGCGCAGTAGTGCGCATGCTCAGAGCCCCGGATACGTGATTGAAGAAGAAAGAATTTGAGAAGTGCGCATGCTCGGTGGGAATGAAATTATCACGGCACTGTGTCTAATGTTATACTTGCGACGGGTACATTAAAACACTTCGGGTGCAACATAAATCATGTCCTCTCCTATCGCTGTAACTTCCCTCATCTCCGATAATAAATATAAAAGCGGTGACGGGAGTATGAGATGTAAATGTGACGGCGATCGCGGCTCCGTGATCCGCTTTTATATTTATTACCGGAGATGAGGGATGTTACAGCGATAGGAGCGGAGATGATTTATGTTGCACCCGAAGTGTTTTAATGTACCCGCCGCAAGTTTAACTACCGTGAGAAATCCATACCCTCCGTAGCGGAACCGGAAGTGACGAGGGTATGGTTTTCTCACGGGTATGGTTTTTTCACGGAACACCGGGATCAGCCCTTTACTCTGATCTGTGATCAGCCGAGTCCCAAGGAAGCGCGAGAATGAGAGGACATCCAGGTACATGTTCCCGGCATTTTAGGCCTGCGCTGTAACCGTCTTTCAGGTATATTGCGAGCATGAAGTGGTTAATAGAGTTAGATGAATAGGTGGTGGGGGGAGGGGGGACACTGTAATCAGAAATATCACGGCACTATCCCCAACTAGATAGATACATTAAGCAGAGAGTCTCCACCTCGCTTCAAGCAGAAGAGATCGTAGTAAAAAGGGGATTTTTAGGTGCCCAACAAGACATAAAACAATTACAAATTACTATACTGATACATAAATTACTAAAATCATAATCCAATTTATTAGTACAAAAAATACATAAAAAACATGTATATATTCATTATGTTCAAAGTGCTATAACAGACAAGTATCATGATCATCCCGTGTAGGAAAATGAGTGGCTGAATACATATGGCTCTGGGTCAACGCGTTTTGCCCGAATCCAGGGCTTCTTCAGGATCCATGTATATCTAGTTTTAATAAACTAAAATATAGATCATCAAAAGTATGATCCATTGTCTGCCTTATAAAGCCATAATCTCAACTGGAAGGTATGTATTCACAGATCTGTAAAGGTCTTTTAAAATCAAAGGAAGATGAACCGGTGGATAGCCACCATCCCTCATATAAAGATATCCAAGGGGTTAAACCAACACAACAAATAAGTGAAGCCAACCGTGAGGACTGCCATCCAAGGAGAGCTCCAGATATATAATAGAAAGTATGAAAGGTCCACATCAGCAAAGTCTGGATCGTAGAAGAGTCAGAAGAAGGGGAAGGAGCTCATCCCAGGTTCCCGTGACACCAAACAAAATAAATCCATTGTGGTAGCCTCCGACGAGCAGCCTCATCAACCGGTCCTGACACAACGTTTTTACAAATAGGCGGAAGGGGTTAACACTCCTGTCTGCTAGAGTAGAAGTAGGAGAGGCCAGGTCGTATGGCGACGCCCGATGATGAAGACATGATGACGAAACGTATTCGGGGTGTGACCACGCAGCCTCTGTGAGTTTCAGCTACTTCGGATCTACCCAGGAATCACCTAGCTCGAATTCCAACAGGGTGTGGTGAGTGATACCGAACGTGCTGAATCACTGTGATTGGCTAGCCGCACACCAAGCAATTCTGTACATCAAGGAGATGATAGCAACCTCAGTCTATCTCCATCCCAGCCACACACAACCCCGGGGCCGGGATGGAGATAGACTGAGGCTACTATCATCTCCTTGATGAATGGGATTTCTTGGTGTGCGTCTTGCAGTTCACTATTTTTGCTCTTAGATATTGGAAGCAGTTTAGACAGACTCTTTACCCAGCCTGCACCCTGGATGGAATCCACTGGATATGGATGTAAAGGCCGGAGCGGGGACCTGAGGCTTTTACTAGGTTCACTGTGATTGGCTGTCACAGTGGTCACATGATCGGGATCCCATCCCAATGGCTTCCCATCACTACTAGAGACTGGGTGCTGTCTACGACAGTTTGTCCCAACTATGGACACATATGTGCAGCGTGAGGGCGTTAAAGCTTACACTTTTTTGGTATCGGTGCTTCTCTATGCAATGTAAGCAGATCATGGCTGGTGGGAGGGGCCGACCGGAAAACATCACAGCACCCTGCCTCCTCTCAAGAGCCCTCAGTCCTGATACAAGCAGTGGGAGGAGTTATGCAAATATCAAATGCCTTGATGGGTGTTAGTCTGGAGGAGTGGGCGTTCCTAGGCAGGCTGCATTTGCATAGTTAACGCCCCCATGTGATGCTGAGCTTCTATGATTGAAAGAACTATAATCCATTTAATGAAAGGGGTGGGCCAGGGACAGTCAGGCCAGGGGGAGGAAAGGGGCTAGATAACGTTGGATGTCCTCCAGCCAGGAAATAGGGCGGGCTCTATCTGAGTTGCTGCAGCTACTAATGCACATGGTGAGTCGCTCACAGTGTGCAGTGAAATCAGAGGAAGCCATTTCAGTCCAGGAGAGGAACTGGTACACCTTCTCTTCTCTACAGCCATTCAAAGTCCAGAATATATAAAGCTTGTCTGAGCTTTCAGAAAGCAGTGCCAATCAGTGCAGCCTCATCAGTACCTATCAGTGCAGCCTCATCAGTACCCATTAGTGCAGCCCCATCAGTGCCTATTAGTATAGCCTTATCAGTGCCCATGAGTGCAGCTTCATTGTGCAGCCTCATATATGCCCATCAGTGTAGCTTCACTGGGGCCCACCAATGCAGCCTCACCAGTGCCCATCAGTGTAGCCTCATCAGTGCAGCCTTATCAGTGACCATGAGTGCAGCCTCATTAATGCTCATCAGTGCCCATAAGTGCAGCCTCACCAGTACCCATCAGTGCAGCCTCATCAATGCCCATCAGTGCAGTCTCATCAGTGCCCATCAATGAAGCCTCACCAGTACCGATCAGTACAGCCTCACCAGTGCCCATCAGTGCAGCCTCACCAGTGCCCATCAGTGCAGCCTCATCAATGCCCATCAGTGTAGCCTCATCAGTGCAGCCTTATCAGTTCCCATGAGTGCAGCCTCATCAATGCTCATCAGTGCCCATGAGTGCAGCCTCACTAGTACCCATCAGTGGCCATGAGTGCAGCCTCATCAATGCCCATCAATGCAGCCTCACCAGTGCTCATCAGTGCAGCCTCATCAGCGCACATCAGTGCAGCCTCACCAGTGCCCATCAGTGCAGCCTCATCAGCGCACATCAGTGCAGCCTCACCAGTGCCCATCAGTGCAGCCTCATCAGCGCACATCAGTGAAGAAGAAAAATTACTTATTTGCACATTTTTATAACAGAAGCTAAGAAATTGTTTTTCTTTAAGTTTTCGGACTTTTTTCATTTGTTTAGTAAAAAATAAAAACCCCAGTGGTGATTAAATGCCACCAAAAGAAAAATGTAAATGAAAATGAAAAAAATGATAGAAATGTCATATGGGTACCGTGTAGCATGACCGCGCAACTGTCATTCAAAGTGTGAGAGCGTTGAAAGCTGAAAATTGGCCTGGGCAGGAAGGGGGTGAAAGTGTCCGGTATTGAAGGGGTTAACCATTAATAACTATGTTGTTCCACTATCACCTCTATAAATAAGAATCAGGTTTGCCCTTTAAACCAGACCCGGGCACTCTGCCCCCCCCCCCCCCTGGTGGACGAAGGGTCCCGAGACCTCCTCGCGGTCGCACAATAGTCGGGTTCTCTATATTGCGATGGAGTCACATGACTCTCAGACAATTTGTTCTTTCTGTTGCTCAGCGCTTCCAATATTTTCTTTGGAGCCCCAGAGAGTCGCTCTACGCCGAGCGCGGCACAGAAGGAATTGCATTTTTCTCCAACACGTGCGATTTTCTGCAGCTGTAAAAAAAAGAAAAAAAAAAAAGAGTTAGAAGAAGAAGAAATTCCTTTTTTTCCCATCGCCTTTCTTTTCAAAATCTTTTATAACTCCAGAAAATGAGTCTCCAATCCCAAATGTCTGCAGATCTGACTTATTTTCTTTAGAATCCTGGGGGGGGGGGCAAACATAAACTGACTTTATCATACACATATGGTCCTGCGCTTCTCAAGTTACAACACAGTCCCTGATTCTTTTTTTTTAAACCAGTGGAGCTGATGCTGTGTCTGCAGACAGAGGAGAGACGGCCACAGGGATCGCCTTCCAGGAGGAACTTTCCCAGGAATTCTCAGGTTAGTAAATAGAAACAAATGACTGAAAATTCTCCTCTGCTGCGAAGTCGCTGAAGACGCTGCGAGGGCGACATTTCATTTTCCTTTTATTGTCATTTTATGTTGTTGTTGTGATGGGAAGAATTCCGGATCCTGCCAGTGGGAGATGATGAGGAAGTGGAGGATGATGAGGAGGAGGATGATGATGAGGAGGAGGATGATGAGGATTATGAGGAGGATGATGAGGAGGATGATGAGGATTACGATGAGGAGGAGGATGAGGATGATGAGGATGATTAGGAGGAGGATGATGAGGATTATGATGAGGATGAGGAGGATGATGAGGAGGAGGATGATGATGAGGAGGAGGATGATGAGGATTATGATGAGGAGGATGATGAGGAGGATGATGAGGAGGATGATGAGGATTATGAGGAGGATGATGAGGAGGATGATGAGGATTACGATGAGGAGGAGGATGATGAGGATGATTAGGAGGAGGAGGGATGATGAGGAGGAGGAGGATGATGATGAGGAGGATGATGAGGAGAGAGGATGATGAGGATTACGATGAGGAGGATGATGAGGATGATGAGGAGGAGGAGGATGATGAGGATGAGGAGGATGATGAGGAGGATGATGAGGAAAGGAGGATGATGGGGAGGAGGATGATGATGAGGAGGAGGATGATGAGGAGGATGATGAGGATGATGAGGAGGATGAATGAGGATTAGATGGGGAGGAGGATGATGAGGAGGATGATGAGGAGGAGGATGATGAGGAGGAGGATGATGAGGAGGAGGAGGATGATGATGAGGAGGATGATGAGGAGGAGATGATGAGGATTACGATGAGGAGGAGGATGATGAGGAGGATGATGAGGATTACGATGAGGAGGAGGATGATGAGGAGGATGATTGATGAGGAGGATGATGAGGAGGATGATGAGGAGGATTGGATTGATGGGAGGAGAGAGGAGATGGGATGATGATTGGACTTTTAATTTGTTTTAAGATTTTTGAAGTTTGTTGCATTGTTTATTCAACATTCATTATTAAAAATGGGAATCAGGCCGTCAAATGAAGTGCGGGAAACCCACATCCATGCACGTTTCCCCGTACCATGCTCAAAACACACTGCAGTTGGTATCTGTCATAACTTAATGACACCCCAAATGCGGGTCACAAACGCAGTGCACTTGCCTGCATCTGCTTGCACCCAGTTGCAGCGAGTTTCCATAAGTAGTGCATCAACTACTTTTACTGTGGTGCAATATGAGCCCATTCTAAATGAAGTGCATGTCAATCGCACTGCGCTTTTCTGTGCAATTCCGGTGTGAACCGCCTTTAGATTTGTGTTGGGAGTTTAAAGTGTTCTACATGGATACATTGACACACTGATAAATGAATAGATTGATACATTGATGCAATGATACGTGGATATATTGATATATTGATACATTGATACATGGGTACAGTAATACATGAATAGATTGATACATTGATGCAATGATATGTGGATAGATTGATACATTGATACATTTATGCAATAATACATGGGTACACTGATACATTTATACATGGATAGATTGATACATTGATACATGGATGCAATGATACTTTGCCTTTCAGGTACATTGATACATGGATACATGATTAGATTGATACATGGATAAATGAATGGATTGATACATGGATGAAATGATACTTTGATATTCAGATACATTGATACATGGATACATGACTAGATTGATACTTGTACACATTGGTACATGAAAATATTGATACATGGATGCAATGATATTTTGCTATTCGAATACACTCATACATGACTAGACTGATACATTGATACATGGACGTAATGATACATTGGTACACTGATACATTAGCACATTGATACAGTGCCTTGAGAAAGTATTCGGCCCCCTTGAACTTTTCGACCTTTTGCCACATTTCAGGCTTCAAACATAAAGATATAAAACTGTAATTTTTTGTGAAGAATCAACAAGTGGGACACAATCATGAAGTGGAATGAAATTTATTGGATATTTCGAACTTTTTTAACAAATAAAAAACTGAAAAATTTCTCTACATGCTGCCCCCACCGCCCCTCCTATCCAGGTGTACAGGGGAGCCACACAGTCCCCTGGAGCATGGGGCCCGGTTGCAATTACAACCTCTGCAACCCCTGTAGTTACGCCCCTGTAATGCATATCACTTTTTTCTTATATTGGGACTGAACTGGGCAATGCAGCCCAATGCAAGGAATGTGAGCGAGCCCTTAGAAAGTACAGGGCTGTTGGTGAGGAGAGGTCAGCAATGGTGGACCCCATACTTCCTCAATGCAGGCTTCCTTCAAATGGTCCATCCACCCAGAACCGGTTCTATTTCATGCTGGGGGATGGATCAACCAAAGGCTATGTATTTCTCTCAATGTTCCCAGAGGTGAAATCTTGTGGTTGTGGTTGTGGCTCATCAACATAGGGACAAACGTGTTTCAAGGGAATGGACTTTTTTAGGGCAGAGGGTAAATTCTGGACTAAGTTCTACAATCCTGGTATCCAGTAGGCAGGGTGCCAGCTTGTAATGGTGCAGAGGCAGCAGGGGAAAGGATGTTTGGTCTCAGTTCTGGGGGTGTTGTTGGAACATGTCCCAGAACAAGACAACAACACATATACAGTATGTGGTAGCTGGGCATTAAGGCCATTAGAAAATGGGGGGCCCCATATTGCCTGACATTCTTTAGGTAGGGATGAGCCAGGGGGGGGGGGGAGTAATCCTCTGTGCTGCAGTTCCTTACAATTAAAGTTTGAGCCTGTGGCGGTGGATTGGTTTAGCAGAAGAGGCCAGGACCTAAATGTAATTGTCAGGAGACAGGATTACTCCACCTGCTCTGGAAAATGAGTCAATAGTCCCATCTCTATCCCAAGCTCCCGCTGCTGAACTGATGGGGCTCAAGAAACTTTCATTTAATTGTTGGGTGCCATGGCCTGTGGGGATACAACACATGAGCCCAAAGATCATTAACCACTTTACCAACGGAGGATTTTGCTTTCTTACGTCTGGGCCACTTTTGCGATTCGGCACTGTGCGACTTTAACTGACAATTGTGCAGTCATGCAACGCCGTACCCAAACGAAATTTATGTCCTTTTTTTCCCACACACAGAGCTTTCTTTTGGTGCTATTTGATCACCTGTGTGATTTTTACTTTTTGCACTATAAACAAAAAAATCAGCGGGAGCGAGCGTCCTGCGGCGCGCTCGCGCCACCGAGAGAGGGGAATGTCTAGCGATGTAGGTCTACGTCGTCAGACGTTATCGAGCCACTTTGCCACAGTAGAGCCTCAGTGAGCAGCGGTAAAGTGGTTAAAGATTCCTGAGGCCCCTGCTAAACTGAAGGGGCCTCTCTCTACCCCCCCCCCCCC
>NW_028118971.1:0-13390 GCF_965119305.1 Pelophylax lessonae | reverse complement strand
CCGGCAGCGGTGCTCCGCCGCCTGGGGGCCGCCGGCTGACGGACCTCTGGCTCCCTCTCCTCCGTCAGCTCCCAAGAATCATCCCGGGCAACGCACATGTTGTGCAACACGCAGCACGCCAGGATGATCTTGGAAGCCTTTGTAGGAGAGTACAGGAGTTCACCCCCAGGCCGGGCCAAGCAGAGAAACCGGGACTTGAGAAGACCTATGGTCAACTCAATGATACTCCGGCTTCTCCGCAAGGCCCTGTTGTAATTCCTCTCTGCTGGGCCCTGGGGGTACCTGATTGGAGCCATCAGCCACGTCAGCTGCGGGTAACCAGCATCCCCTGAAAAATAAGAAAAATATACATTAGTTATTCATATCATGTGACTTTAGATGACTCCTCAAAATGGGAGACAATTAGGCATTTTACTAAACAACCTGCTCGTCTGTTTGCAAAAAATCATATGAAACATCTCAACTCTGTCTAACTGCCTAAATCACTAATACAAATGGGAAAAAGGACACACAAAGTGGTGGGTTTCTCTTGCAAGTTACAACTTGGCCCCTATTCTGTTCCTATTACATTAGCCTAGGTCTTACTTCTGGAATATATCTGCAACTAGAGTGAGGAAACCAATATTGACTCACTTATGCAAAGTACTTTGGGGATATGGCAATACCATTGGAATCATTTGTAGGTTTTCTTTGGGTGGCTAGAGGACACCATTTACACATTGGTTAACCACCTTCATTGGACTCAAAGACAACTTTGCAAATCTTTCTTTTGTGAGCTGCTAAGCTGCTGATCTGGTTGTGTGTGAACAGCCTGACAACTAATAACACATCCATTTTAGGTAGGCTTTGCTTAAATCAGGGTGTACACCGATGTAGCTTATTCCTATGTCTATGTAATCTTACAGTTTATGTTGTTAAGACAAAATACTTTACCAATAAGCCACCCTTCGGGCATTTGTCCACTTTCAAACACCTCGTACAGAGTACTTGTTCTTAACATACTGGAATCATGGCACGACCCTGGGTGACCAGTGTTGACACTCATGATGCGCTGTTTGGCGTCACACACTAATTGGACGTTCACAGAGTGGTACTGCTTGCGGTTCCGGTATTCACTTTCGTGGCTCCTTGGGGGCCTAATGGCTATGTGGGTGCCATCGATTGCCCCTAGGATTTGCGGCATGTGTGCCCGCCGGTAGAAACCCAACTTGACTTCATTCCACTCATTTTCATTCTGTGGCCAGTGGATAAAATTGGGCACTATATCCACTATGGCATTAATGACCAACATGAACACCCTTGAAACTGTGGGCTGGCTAATGCCCATGATACTTCCCGAAGTGGCTTGGAAGCTGCCACGCCCTAAAATATACAAAGTGGCCAGCAATCTGGCCATGCCGGGCACCGCATGGCCGCGCTGTGTGTCCGGGTCAATTTTCTCTGCTATGAGCTGGTAGAGGTGTAGAATAGTTCCTCGCTCGAGCCGGAACTTCCTCCTGACATCAGAATCCCGCAGCTTGTCCAAATAGATCCTTGGAGCAAAAATGCGTGGCTGGCGAGGTAAGGGCACACGGACTGGAGGTGCTGCTGCTGAAGGTGCTGCTGCTGCTGCTGCTGCAGCTTCCCCACCTTCTGCTGCCTCCTGTGCCAGGGCCTCCTCAAACAAGGCACCAATAAATGCCAGCATTGCACCATCTAATGCGTCTGGGATATCGTCCTCCATTTTGAACGCGCAAATTCGCGAATGCGCAGATATATATAGAAACGGCCGCTAATTATCACACCTGTGAGCCAGCTATAAAAGGAGCACATGGCCAATATGGCTGCTGGATGTTATAGATCGATGTTTCTTATGTGCTAGCAAGACCCTGTGACCCACAACCTACATTATCTGGAGGTAAGACAATTGTATCTCTCTCTCCCAAAAAAAAGGAAGGAGACAATTTGTACTTATCTTGGGTGTGCTTAAGTTGTCTATGGTGAATCCCCTCCAACCCACAATAGCTTGGGAACCCCTCAAGTGTCTTTTAATCATTGGCAGTTGGCCCCATGTGCATGTGGTTTGGACATGTGTTTTCTCATGTTTGTTAAAGGTGTGCAGTCTAGATTTGGCATCTAAACCTGCCCCCTTACCTTCCCAGCTTCCAAAGACACCATTTTTGCTTTCCTGATAACTGTAATTTATTATGTGCACGTATGTAGGTCATGCGATTTCTCATGTATGTTTAATGTTTGCAGCCTCCTTTTGCCTATAAAGGATTACACCACCACCACCACCACCACCACTGTGTTTGTGACATTAGGTAAGTGTTTGGAGGGCCTCGTGTGATTTGTACCCCTATGCGTTTTCTTATGTGTTTTTTTTTTACATTTCTTTGCAGCCTCTTCTGCTCTTTGCCACCACCACCACCACCACCACCACTGTGTTTGTGCCATTAGGTAAGTGTTTGGAGGGCCTCGTGTGATTTGTACCCCTATGCGTTTTCTTATGTGTTTTTTTTTTACATTTCTTTGCAGCCTCTTCTGCTCTTTGCCACCACCACCACCACCACCACCACTGTGTTTGTGCCATTAGGTAAGTGTTTGGAGGGCCTCGTGTGATTTGTACCCCTATGAGTTTTCTTATGTGTTTTTTTTTTACATTTCTTTGCAGCCTCTTCTGCTCTTTGCCACCACCACCACCACCACCACCACCACCACCACCACCACTGTGTTTGTGCCATTAGGTAAGTGTTTGGAGGGCCTCGTGTGATTTGTACCCCTATGCGTTTTCTTATGTGTTTTTTTTTTACATTTCTTTGCAGCCTCTTCTGCTCTTTGCCACCACCACCACCACCACCACCACTGTGTTTGTGCCATTAGGTAAGTGTTTGGAGGGCCTCGTGTGATTTGTACCCCTATGCGTTTTCTTATGTGTTTTTTTTTTACATTTCTTTGCAGCCTCTTCTGCTCTTTGCCACCACCACCACCACCACCACCACTGTGTTTGTGCCATTAGGTAAGTGTTTGGAGGGCCTCGTGTGATTTGTACCCCTATGAGTTTTCTTATGTGTTTTTTTTTTACATTTCTTTGCAGCCTCTTCTGCTCTTTGCCACCACCACCACCACCACCACCACCACCACCACCACCACCACTGTGTTTGTGCCATTAGGTAAGTGTTTGGAGGGCCTCGTGTGATTTGTACCCCTATGCGTTTTCTTATGTGTTTTTTTTTTACATTTCTTTGCAGCCTCTTCTGCTCTTTGCCACCACCACCACCACCACCACCACTGTGTTTGTGCCATTAGGTAAGTGTTTGGAGGGCCTCGTGTGATTTGTACCCCTATGAGTTTTCTTATGTGTTTTTTTTTTACATTTCTTTGCAGCCTCTTCTGCTCTTTGCCACCACCACCACCACCACCACCACTGTGTTTGTGCCATTAGGTAAGTGTTTGGAGGGCCTCGTGTGATTTGTACCCCTATGCGTTTTCTTATGTGTTTTTTTTGTACATTTCTTTGCAACCTCTTCTGCTTTTTTTGCCACCACCACCACCACCACCGTGTTTGTGCCATTAGGTAAGTGTTTGGAGGGCCTCGTGTGATTTGTACCCATATGCGTTTTCTTATGTGTTTTTTTTTTTTCCTTTTCTTTGCAGCCTCTTCTGCTCTTTGCCCACTACTACCACCACCACCACGACCAAGTCTGTTTGTGCCATTAGGTAAGTGTGTTCTGTAACTGTTCACTAATTATACTGTATATGAAGAGCAATCTGCAAATCCTGTTTTTTCTGTTTTCTCTTTTGTCATTTCAGATTTAGGAGTTTGGGGCTCTTTGCTGCTGCTGGACAGCCAGATTCTCTGCCCACCTCGTGCTCCCATGGCCCCACCCACTGGAAGGATGAGAAGGGCCAGGGGGGCCAGGGGGGCCAGGGGGGCCAGGGGGGGCAGGGGGGGCAGGGTGGGCAGATCGTCTGGCTCTGGTGTGAGGGAGGCTCCAGCTGTATCCATGAGGGAGTCCACCATCCCCATCCCGGAGGAGGAAGCCGGGGGAGGTGTTAACACACCAAGTGGACAAGCTGGCTCTTCTGACAGTAGTCCTGGAGCGGGTCCGTCCACCAGAGTCAGCTTGTCCACATTAACCCGGCTTCCCCGTTTCACCCACAATCAGTGCTGTGCCCTGGTCCACGCCTATATGGCCAGATATCAGGCGATACATGGGACCAGGGCCGCGTCTTACTCAGTAACAGAGAAGAACAGATTGTGGGATGAAATCCGGGATGCTGTAAATGCACTGGGTGAAGCACCTCGCCACCGTGACAGTGTGCGGAAGAAGGTCAACGACATCTGTGGGTCCGTTCGGAAGAAGCTAATTGCATGGGCTGCGGAGGGTCTTTATGACCGTCAAGGTCGGCTGGATGAACGTGCACGAAGTTCTCTCTGGGATTATCAATTACCTTTCTTGAACATCATAGGACCCGATACCATCTTTCCCAGAGAGGACTTAGATTCGGATGCTTTGCACCGAGGTAGGATATTATCTTGGATGTCAATTGTGTGAGTTGTTTGGAAAAGATTAACTACTATCCTATGTGTGACATTAAGAGAATGTGATACTTGCCCTTCCAATTGTCCTTTTTTTGTTTTCCCCAACCTGCAATTTGTTCATCTGTAGCACGGATCTCAGCCCCTCCACAGCCCATGCAGCTTGGCGAACCAGACGGACTCACAGGTGTTGACATCAGTGCTGACCCTCCTCCTGGTAGGTCCAATATCATACTGTGCCAAACAATGTAGATGTTTTTTTTTGGCCAAGATAGCTCATATTGCTATGTCCTTTACAGAAGATCCGCAGCAGGGAACACACCCAGTGCAGCTAGGCCTGGAGGAAGGTGTTGGTATGTCTAGTCAAATAATGTTTTTTTGAATCTTATTAACCCCATTAACACACATGTTTTTTCTTAGGAAAGAGTGTTGCCTTTTAGATGTTTACCCTGCAAAACACAGTTGACAGCATTAATGGGTGCCGTCATTAGTAGGCAGACCAAGCCTTCTTAACCTTTGGGAGGGTTTAGCAAGTGTCCTATGAGCCCAGGAAAGCACTTTTGAATGTTTGGCCTCAATGCTTCATTCATGAAGCTAGGAGGGCAATCTGGCCATAATCATTACTGACTAAGGTTATGTACTAAACATGTTTTTTTTTTTTTTTTTTTAAAAGAACATCAGGCCCCTCTTGACGTTGCAGCTGGAGTTGGATCAGGAGCTGGCGACGATTCTGCATCCAGTGCTGTGGTATGTGATATAAGGGAACAAGGTGCACATGTAACATTTCAATGGTAGCATTGATTTTGGACTAGATGTGGCTTACATTGTGTGTGTTAAATTAGTGCTATGACATTCTGACGATGCACCAGCACAACAAGAGTTCTATCTTGAACATCAGGGAATTATGTTATAATTTGGTGTGCCACTAATGTTCCAAAAACATCCAGGATCTTTAAAGTCCGGCCCGTCTTTGATTTTCCAGGTCCAAATTCATGGGTATCGTTTGGTTGGGTTGTCCTCTAGCCGATTGATGGCAAGATTTTAGACAACATACGTAGATGTATAAAGTCATTGGTGTAGTAACAGATTTACCAAAAGCATAAACAACCTACCACACCAGGGTTAATTGGGAACACCTTCATGTTGAATCTTTTTTGCCTTTGTCATATTAGTCCTACCAATATAATATGTACCCATTATCAGAAGTGTTGCTAGCTTGGATAATCTTACAATGAACAAGTACTCATTAGAAGCACATCAAACTTTTCAACGTTCTGCTTGGGGTGTTAAGTTGTCAAACTAATCTGAAATATTTAGTCATGATGTTTGATAATGATTTGGTCTATTTCTTCTGCTTTCAGGTAGCCTTAGATGCAGAGGGATTGTCACCTACCCAACTTCGTCCATCTATGCTGGATGTAGCCGAGAGGCTGCTTGATGAGTATCAGGTCCAAAATGAGTTAAGGAGGCGTACTCAGCAATCTACTGAGGCAGTACGTCTGCTCGGGCTCATACAGGAATCTGTAGCAACAATGGTACAGGTTCACCAGGATATGTTACAGGTTCAACAGGATATGCGTAACAGCTTGGTAAGTTTAGCAGACCAGCATCAACGGGATCGGCAAAGTGTTGACACTCAGGTGCTGGCCACACGCCAATGCCTGTTTGGATCTGAAGATGCCCCATTGGCAGAGCCCTCCCAAACATCTCACTCACCTGCCACTGCAGGTTGTGGTAGTGGGAGGGTAATGCCAGTGTTGGCCACTTGTCAGGCAGCTGGGGATGGGACAATTCCTCCTGTAGCCACTCCTAGCACTTCACACTCCGTTCGGACTCCCACACCCCTCAATGAGCAATCCTCCTGCACAACCTCAATGCGCACTGGTTCCACAGTACCCCTTCCACCTGACTACATTCCCTCCACACCTTTATCACTTCACTCCTCCCCAGGCCGTTCTTCTTTTTTGTCACCAATGCGACATGTCGTTTGCCCCCGCACCGTGGACCACAACAACCAATCAACCACCACTCCCCACACATCTTCACAACCCTTGCACCACCAGCAGCATCAAATAGCCTTGGAGCAGCAACGATCCCATCTCATGGTAATGGCACACGTTACCCAAATTCTTAGGCTGAGCACAGAGCAGATGGGACTATTGGCACAAGATCTTCAGTCTGGGACATTTCCAGGGTTCAACACCCTGCATCAGCAGCAGCCTCAGACACAAGATCTGATTCTAATGGGCCACTTTACCAGAACTCTAAGGCTAACCCCAGAGCAGATGGGACTATTGGCCCACCATTTGATGGCAGGAACCTTTCCATTGCTCACCACACTGCTTCAGTCACCACCACCACCACCAACTTAATTTCTTTTTTTTTTTTTTTTTTGGTTTTGTTAATGATTGTTACATTGGCCAATTTGTGGGGCCATTTTTTTTTTAAATTTGAGGGTGGCACAATATGATTTCTTATAGTGCTTTTTTTGGGGATGAAATAAAATTTTATGCAAAATGATTAGTTTGTGTTTGCTCTTTGGTTTTTTAGGAGTGTTGGTGGCCAAGTAATGGCCCTGGTTAATGTAGGCATTTATACACACGTGCTTCTCGATCTCCAAACATATGATTTCATGTAAATTTAGATAACTCAATGTTCACATAACGACCCAAGAAAAGGTCTCCCTTCAAATGTAGCTTCAAAACAAGTCTCAAGGCTAACATAAACCAAAGCCAACATACTAACAATTACAGACCACACCACTCAAGTAAACAAATACAACACAAAAGACATTCGATGTGTACACCAAAAAGAAAACTTGGGTAATAAAATAAATGTTTTAATAACACATGTGGGTGTCTACCAACTGTAGCGTACAAAAAATATATTACAATATATAATAGAATGAACTAAATTGCCAATGTAACATTTGTGTTGCAAAGAGCAACATACTTAAATTTAATTTAGATAAACATTTTAAACATTTTTTATGTTTTGACATCATTTTTTGGAAGGTTTTCACAAAAACAATTCTTTTTTGTAAACATTTGTGGTTTTTTCCGTTGCCATAAAAACAACAAGGCTTATTTGTAAACATTTTTGGTTTTGTCGGTTGCCATAAAAACAACAAGGCTTATTTGTAAACATTTGTGGTTTAGTTTGTTACCAAAAACAACAAGGCTTTTTTGTAAACATTTTTGGTTTTGTCCGTTGCCATAAAAACAACAAGGCTTTTTTGTAAACATTTTTGGTTTTGTCCGTTGCCATAAAAACAACAAGGCTTATTTGTAAACATTTGTGGTTTTGTCCGTTGCCATAAAAACAACAAGGCTTTTTTGTAAACATTTTTGGTTTTGTCCGTTGCCATAAAAACAACAAGGCTTTTTTGTAAACATTTTTGGTTTTGTCCGTTGCCATAAAAACAACAAGGCTTTTTTGTAAACATTTTTGGTTTTGTCCGTTGCCATAAAAACAACAAGGCTTTTTTGTAAACATTTGTGGTTTTGTCGGTTGCCATAAAAACAACAAGGCTTTTTTGTAAACATTTGTGGTTTTGTCCGTTGCCATAAAAACAACAAGGCTTTTTTGTAAACATTTTTGGTTTTGTCCGTTGCCATAAAAACAACAAGGCTTTTTTGTAAACATTTGTGGTTTTGTCGGTTGCCATAAAAACAACAAGGCTTTTTTGTAAACATTTTTGGTTTAGTTTGTTACCAAAAACAACAAGGCTTTTTTGTAAACATTTTTGGTTTTGTCCGTTGCCATAAAAACAACAAGGCTTTTTTGTAAACATTTTTTTTTTGGTTGCCAAAAACAAGGCTTTTTTTTTTTTTTTTTGGTTTTTTTGGTTCCCAAAAAAAGGGTTTTTTATAAATTTTTATATTTTTTTTGGTTGCCAAAAACAAGGCTTTTTTTGTTTTTTTTTTTTTGGGTCCCCAAAAAAAGGGTTTTTTATAAATTTTTATATTTTTTTTGGTTGCCAAAAACAAGGCTTTTTTTTTTTTTTTTTTTTTTTGGGTCCCCAAAAAAAGGGTTTTTTATAAATTTTTATATTTTTTTTGGTTGCCAAAAACAAGGCTTTTTTTGTTTTTTTTTTTTTTTGGGTCCCAAAAAAAGGGGTTTTTTTTAAACTGTTTTTGATTTTTTTGTTAGATTTTTGTTTATAATGGGCAACAATTACAAATGTGACATTTCTTTGTGTTGCAACGTGCAACATAAGTAAACAAACCACAAAAAAAAAATACTAGGATCTTTTTAAAGGTGTGACATTCCTAACGAATGGCTCCTTAGGGTCTGGATCCACGCCACAAAGGTGTTCCAAATATAGAATTCGGTCTCCGCACCACCTCATATAATCCAGGAGGACCTCGTAGGTGAGGTGGGTGTGCCCTGGGTAGAAAAAAACATGACAATTAGTTTTAGGCAAAATGATCCAAACAAGGATTGTAATTAATGTGCCTCAACAAATATGCTTAGGAGTCTATTGGTTGGCTTTTATCAACACTCTGAAGCAAATATGCTAAATTGCTGTTGTAAACCTTAAACTCAAACTTTCACAGCAAATTGTTCAAAAGGTTACATAAGATGGCTTGGAATGTTAGTAGCAGTTCCACCAAAGCTAAGTAAAATGCTTTTCTGCATGTAAACACAAGCAATCATTTTGAAGAATGTAAGGTGTTTTGGGTTCAATTGGTCAACACGATACATGTGCACACATTTATCTCTATCACCATTGGAATCTGTGGAGCGTTCTCTCTCACTCTTACTGTCTATAGATTGAACCTGACACATAGTAGAGACTCACCCTTAGGAATTTTGAGGGCCAGTTCTGGACGGAGCAGATGTGTCTGCTCCCCTGATCTCCTTTCCGCCATCCCAGCTGTGTTAAGAGAGAAGAAAAAGTTTATCAACAAATGGACTCACGCTAACTGTAGGTTACGCAGTCATGAAAACGCTCTAACACCCACTCATTACCCCTCCACATTTCCCTGAAAGTTTTATTTAGACATTGATATGGTGGTGATGCAGATTTGTACAGTGCAAGCGTCATTCTTCTGGGTGAAGCTTGTAGCGTTAAGGATACGTACTCCCTGCTTTTGTGCTGATTGTGTTTTTCTGATGTTTTTGGTGCCTCAGCCCTGCCTGTTCTAAGTGTTGGAAACATATCATTTTGGGAGGGCTGCGGAAAACTAATCAGGTTAGACTTACACTCTCTAGGTTTTTGGGGACAAGAGAAATAACAATCCTCCTTTTTACATGGCCCCTGTACACACCTCTAGGCACCTCCCTCCTGTTGTTTGACCCCACAGCAGGCAGCTTGCTATGGAGGCACATGAGATGAAGCCAAGCACCCTGTGCCTGTTCAGGCACTAGGCTGTGAGCCAGCCTTGCCCCCCTCCCTTCCAATGGTCTCAATGATTAGGAGTGACAGCATCAGGAGGCAATATTGGCATGCTGTCACCTCAGTTAAGGAGGAGGGGGAGTCTGTTCCAGACAAGTATTAGTGCAAAAATTTGGACCGTAAAAAATGGTCCCAGTAAGTCTTAGGGGGAATATGCACACCTATCACTTGGAATACTAATGCATAGAATGCATTCACATAAAGAACCCGCTGCCTTTAGAACAACTTGAAGCCTGAGCGGGGACATACACAGTTAGCATTTCTCCACTTACTAAGTAGACACATTACTGGAAAAGCACACAACTTACCATCATCAGGTTTTTTTGGGGCCCCTGAAGTGGATGGCGTGGCTGGCTCTGGAGAAACTGCACAAAAAGAACACAAATTGTGAACTGGAATGTGGTACATTACCGAGGAAGAGTATTTATGAAAGATTGACAAACACACATTTTCAGTGTTGACTAAATCAGGACATGATTAAATTACAATGTCCCCTAAAAATTTACAAGTACAAAGCACACCATTTCCAATGTAGAGAAACTAACACCAATTTAGAATAGGGTGGCTTGAGATAACTTACAAAAGATAACATGTCCTGTAAAGCTCCCCAAAACCACCTTTCAAACATGAAGGTTAAGCAAGAGTGTTTCATGACCAACCTTCCTGTCACATATAGCAAAACTACACTTGCTTTGACTCCAACTTAGATTATCCTAGATACACATCATCCTAGCACACACAATTCATGTGAGAATCTAATTTTAGGTACTTACAGACTAGTTCAGGGGAGCCTGGAGTGGGGGAGGATGGGGGAGACCCTACATGGGGGGATGGTGTCCCTTCATGGGGGGATGGCGTTGTATCTCCTAGAAACACAAAGACACAAATACAATCCTTGAACAAAAGCTATTTGATAAAGGCACACAGAAAGTAGTCTGGAAACATTGAAGGTAGTAGTTACAGTGGACTGGGTAAGCAGTGGCCCCTCTTCCCCAGTCCTCCACAACAAACATCCTCAATGTCAGCTGCTACAAAACCCCAATGTCAAAATATATATATTACAGCCCTTATATTTACCAGGACACATTGAACACACAAACACATGTAGAATACTTACTTCCCCTTTGAGGAGAGCCCAGGTCCTCATCCGAGTCGGACCAATTGGCCTCTTCTTGGCCAACAGTTTGTTCCTGGCCCGGATCCAGGCGACTCGGCCCTGCCTGAGGCTCCTCTCTTGCTGAAGTTACATCAACCACAAAAGAAAACAAAACAAACAATCATTCCTCCAAGTTCGACCTAATACACAACACACCAGCACATCCACATTACTTACAGGGGGCCTGAGAAGGCTGAGCCGCAACATCCTGATCACTGGTTTCTAAAATAAAAGAAAAACATTATATATTATTTATGGACACAAATAGGCAGTAACCTCTCATCATGCTAGCACCATACTCAATGCCCCTACAATTCAGAACATAGAAGTGCACTTACACCAATGAGATGCATTGACCATGTTTTAAAACAGGAGGGCACCATGCAAATTAAGCGGGCGCCTAAGGCCTCGCACCTACAGGGGCCTTGCGGCCAGTGGCGGAGCACCAACATTTCGAAGGGCGCAGTCAGGGAAATCTCCCAAGTAAAAGATTGCTTTCAATCCTCGGATCAAAAAGTTGCAGCAGTGTGCTGCAGTCCCTTCACTGCGTCTGCCAGGTGTCTGTTGTCCGCTGACACTTACTCCTCCTTCTCTGCCTGGGGATTGGCCGTCTGATCATGTTATCCTAAGATGTGGAGGAATCGGTAGGTGTGTACCTGCACCAGTAGGAAGTGACTGGCCGGTCAACTCACTCTGCTATCATCAGTTGTTGCTCTGGGAGGAGAGCTCCGCCCTGGACCCGGAACATACAGGTAACCAGGCCCAGACTTGATATTTTGCAGGCTGGTCATAGATTTGTTGTGTCCACTATGCAAAGTGGTTGAGTAGCCCCAGGGAAGTTGGAAGAGTCTGAAAATGGTTGGTGGAGGAGGAGGAGAAGAAGGCCCTGGGTGGCTGGGGGACAAGGAGAGGGCCCCTGGGGGTTTTCTAGAGGAGGAAAGATCCACAATGACGCCAGAGTCAATTGCCAAGGAAGAGAGTGGAGCTGAGCAAGTCCTGCCTATCTGACATGAAAGCCAAACATGGTGTAGATGGAGCCCTTTGCCCTACACAATGACAGCACCAGAGGTGGAAGGTGAGTGGTAGCGGGTCTTTGACATTATAGAGCATATGGACTCTGTCCATTATTGGTAGTTTTGTTTGGAGTTGTCCTTTAGATGTTTAACTGTGTTGTTTTTGACCCGAGCTGTGAGGGACTGAGGTATGACAGCCCACTATGCTGAGACTTATAGTGCCCTAGAATGTTGAGGACTGAGGAATCCTTAGTCCCTAACAGAGGGCACTACAAGTCTTAGCATAGCAGGCAGTATTTCCTCATTCCCCTACAGAGAGGATTACAAGTCCAAGCAGGTAGCCTTCTGCAGTGGGACTTGTTGTGCCCTTGACTGTGGTGGACTGAGGAAGGGAAGTGTAAGAGGGTCTCTGTAAGCTCAGATGTATGGGGGAGCTTTGGGGAACACAGAGTTCCCTTTTACACCAGAGTCCCCAGCTTCCCCCCTCAAATAATGGTTCCCAAACTCTCCTTATATCAGAGTCTTCACACTTCCCTCTTACAGTGTAGTAAGTCTGGAGACTCCGATGTAAAGGGGGCTCTGTAAAATGTGATTAGAGATTAGAAATTTCTAACATTTTTATTTTCTACTTACGATCCACAATTTTCAGCTGCTCAAATGGCTCGCTGCCTCTGACTGCATATTGGAGTGTGGCCGTCCTCCTCCTCCCCTTCTTCACCAAAAGCACAAGAGGGTGCCGTCCGTCCGCTTTGGCTAGAAGCAGAAGAAAAAAAAAAACATAAAAAATACGAATGTACATAGTAGTATTAAAGGTTGTGAAGAGACACTTGATGGAGGTAGGAAAGGTAGGAGCGAGAGGGAGGGGGGGGGGGGGGTGTTGGTATTAGTGTTGTTGCATAGCTAAACACATGTCCACCTACCCAAAAAATTGTAACCTATCTGGTCACATGTAATGTATATTTTTACTTACCGGAGATTTGCTCCACAGCCTTTAGCAGGAGCCTGGGTGAGCGCCTTTTGGCATCACTCCAGGCCCGCTGCAGATCCACTATCTCAGGCAGAAACTGAAATCTCCGCTGCAGCCTCATCCGGAGACGACACATCATCTTGTGCTTTTGGTGAAGATGCGTATAAACTTTATCATACCCCCAGAGGAGGAGGAGCTGTGGAAAGAGCAGTGTATGTTTGAGTCCAAGTATGTCCAAAATAGTACAGTCTTCAAATAACATGCTAGGTCGTCTTTGAGATATTGTAGAACAAAGAATTCCATTTCTGGTGATACATATACATCGATGTCC
>NW_028118972.1:0-13549 GCF_965119305.1 Pelophylax lessonae | reverse complement strand
GGTGTGTTTCAAGGGGTTTGGATCCAATGTCAGCACCTATGGTAGATGTGGTAAATTATTTAACAGAGGTTTTCTTAGACGGAAGGTTGTACAGTTCAGTAAACATTAATAGGTCGGCAATTTCTGCAGGCTGTCAATTGATAGATAGAGTACCAATAGGACAGCATGATGTAGTCAAGATTGTTAAGGAGTGTAAGGTTAAGGGCCCCACCAGGACCTAAGTATTCGTCTTTGTGGGATGTGGATGTTGTTCTGCAAAAGTTAGCAAGTTGGTCTGAGAATGAGTTTCTAGATTTAACAAGACTTTCTTTGAAATTGGTTATGCTTCTTTGTCTAATTTCATTTAGGAGGGTCAAGGATGTTAAGGCCTTAGCGGTGTCAGGACAAAGATATTTGCCAGAAGGAGTTTGTTTCAATATTACTAAGAAACAGAGACTATATCCCGAACTATTTTTTATCTGAATTTGGATGTATGTAGACAATTGTGTGTGGTTAGATGTTTGCGTGAATATGAAAAAAGAACGGAAAGTTGAAGGGATGTCACAAATGCACAGCTGATAATTTCTTTCAGGAAACCTTACAAATCAGTGTCTACATCTACTTTGGTGGGTGAGGGAGGTTATAAAAGAAGCAGGAATAGATCTTACTGAATTTGGGGTGCATTCTGCTACAGGGGCTATGGCTTCCAAAGCATATTTGTTAGGCGGTGGATTGACTGGAATTTTAATGGCAGCAGACTGGTCATCAGAATCAGTATTTAAGAAATTTTATTTCAAACCTGTTGATTGTGCAGTAAAGAATATGATGGCAAGGCTTTAAACATACATAATATCGACCTCCGTGCTTTGCCATAAAATTCAGATTTTCCACAGCTGGAGTGGGTAGAAAATCATGATTTTCTTAAAGACATGGAGGCTGATTATTATCCCACCCTATAAATCCCCACCCTATAATATGTTTATGATTTATTTTCAGGAGGAGACTACAGGAAATAAACTACTACAGGAAATAGACTACAGGAAATAAATAAGAAATGATGGAGAAGAGAGACGTTGCTCCAGTTGGTTGAGAGGGGGTTATTCATGAGTGTTCTTCGAAGTTGGACATTTAAGTTTGTTTGCAGCAAAAGAAGGAAGATGGCTGCCAGAATGGAATCTTGTTCTAAGTTCTTTTCATTGTTGATGTTGCAGCTGTGAGTTTGCAAGTATAGAGGAACGCATAATATCAGCCAACTTGCCTTTAATAAAATCATGATTTTCTACCAACCCCAGTTGTGGAAAATCTGAATTGTGTTACAAACATTCACTTTAGTCAATAGTCTTTGATAATTGAAAATTACATATGTCCACTTTTTTCCTTTAGCAGTCTCTTGTTTTCATAAGGTACAACATCGAACTGTGATTGGATTCTTGAAGGCCTCCAAGACCTCAAGGCAGAATGGTGAGTGAATATCCATAGTTATTAAAGTGCATAATTTTACCAACTGGAAAGAAAGTCATCTCTCGGTAACTGGTTTATGCCAGTGTCTCTACAGGTGTATGAAGAACAAACAACTTCAACAATGCCAATAATGGAGGAGCCGGCAGAGAGGAAGAATCCTTCCAAGACTTGCCAAAAACCCCACAGCAATCCAACAGGAACAAAAGGAGAAAGAACAGGAACTGCAAACTCAGGTATGTATCAGATAAGTAAGAATTACAGGCCCCGGCCTGCTCGTGAATGCAACTTTTGTACTGTCTCACCCAGAATCCGCCCACAGTTACGCAGCTTCTGGGAGGGCGCGGACCAATGCTGGGGAACATGTAACAACTAGACCCTGTACCCTGCCTCATCCTCCCCTCCTGTTTCTGGCATAGCAATTTTGCTGTGCTCATGTGATGAATACAAGCCCCAGCTAGGCCCGCAAGAGACAAGGGTTCGCTCTTCTGTAACGAAATCTATAAGGAAGTTGGCACGGAAACTGCAAAGTACAAAAACAACGGTTTATTAACCCTTAAGGGTGGTCCTACGATCCACACAACACTCTTCAGTATTGCAAGGAGTAGCACAAAGAACTTACATACACAGTCCCCTTATATACACAACAGAGGGGCTCATGAGTGGGTGGATAGCACATGAAGTCGAAGAGCATTACCATTTAGGGTCATTCTCGATTCTAAATCAATACATGGGCGGAGCTAACACACTCCTTGAGCCCGCGAAAACACATGGTCAAGCAGAACTAATTATAACAGACGTGGTCAAGTCTGGGCATGCGCCAGATGGCCAAGAGGGCTATTTATAAACTGTTGCTAGGCAGATTATAGGAGCAACTAACACAGAGGTCGGACTCTCCTTGCGGTGAACACATGGCAGCATGTCAATACAAAATGGAGTCCGGACTTCGGCCAACATAATGAAGAAAACACGATCTAAAGGGGAAGCATTAATGTTTTCAGTAAATGCTTAATCACATTCTGCTTTAATTTACAACAGACGACCCTTTCAGCATTTACTGAAGACATCCGGTTTCCAAGAATAATCATCATATATGTCAATTATCATCATTCTTTTAACCTCTTTAGCTAAACCCTTCTGGCGGGCAACTTCGGCAATAGCCTTTTTATCTGGAATGCAGAATGAAATGCATACAGAACAGCATAATGGTCCACATTGGATACACATACAGAGAAAAAACAGAATTGCTATGATAATACAGAGACCAGTTAGAACTTTCCAACCCCAGGCAGTAACCAACGCCCAAAACCATCCAGAAAAGGACCATGTGCCGTTTTCCGTGTGGATTTCGGCGGCTATTTTATGCAACTTATTAATAGCGTTATAAACAGATGGCGTATGATCAGGGATAAACACGCAGCAGCTACTTCCAATAACTTTACAAGCTCCTCCTCGATCAGCTAACATCACATCCAATACCATACGATTCTGCAATGCAACAATTCTGGTTATTTGTAGTTCTTCCGTAAGATTCCCAAGAGCAGCAGCGGTCTGATTAGTCACAGCTTCTACCACTCTCGTTAATCTTCGGATTTTCCTACTATTCAAAGCAGCTCCAACAAAGAAGAACAGTCCCAAGTTGAAATCAATATACTGTTGCAAGCTAGTGTCCGTCTGATCAACCTCATTAATTGATAAAGTACGTTTATATCTATTTACGGTCACATTATTCAGCAATTTCAGGTCCTTATGATACGATGCAGGTGCTAGGAATACAGGGGGTAATAGGAATGATACATAGCATACCCCGGACCACCCAGCTGGCAGACGGTAATAACCTTTATTCCCGCACACAAAGTAGGTATTATGGGATGCTAGGAAGGTGCTATTATTTAGTCCATCGATATTGAGAACAGTTAAACAATCGCTGACGCCAACAGGGATAAAACCCACACTCTGGACACACAGGTCCGCCTGGGCTTGTGCCACTTGGATTACGAACTTATCCTTCCCCACAGTGTCTCTAGTGTTTGTGAAGATGTAGGGAATGGATTCATTGTCCGGTCGGTACTCTTCCCATTCCCAAATTGTCCCATTTGCTTGTGGATATCCATTTCTGTCTTGATGACATTCTTTATTAAGTCTGAATAGCAATCGTCCCACTGTCGGTTTCCGAGTAGCGAACAGCAAAGTGTACCATGCTCTACAAGAGCCATTGTGAGAGAAAGGAAGTGGTATGAATGGCGTACCTCCTTTCTTCTGATGAGCTGGCATCATCCCACATATCCAACAGTTCGTAGCGTTCGTAGCAACGTGGGTATGATGCAGCATCTGGATGAAAGTGTTATTCAAATAAGACTGCCGATGCTTCAATTCTTGATACGGCAATGTTTAAAAGTAGTGCTCCGCAGGCACCGGAGTCGTCAACACAAGTGTTTTCCGAGCAGGTGTGACCTCCTCCACAAACCATGTTGTTATGCCAACAATAGCTATTGTTAGCATGAACCCCAACGCACAAAGGATTTTCTTCTTCTCCATGTCAAAGGAAACAATACCCTGATATCTTCCTGAAACTAAAAAGTCTGTCAGAACTCTTCCCCTTGGGCAGCGGTTGATTTCTTCACCAACGGGCCAAGACGGGTGTCACTACACTAATGCAGGGCTGATCCCCCCCCCTTGCCTCAGCGGCTCTCCGTTTCACTAACCCAAGGGCCGTTCTGACAGTATGTCCCGGTACTGAAGATCTCACTTCCTTGGTCGCAGATGATATCGCCTTCCTCCAGAAGTCGTGTGGTCCGAAAAGAGCTCCTCAGTGTCGTTTGGCTTCGCAGCACGGCCTGTCTCTGCTGCTAGAACTTCTCGTTGATCGGTCAGCACGGCAGACTCCACCAATCCGGGCGGCACCTTCCGACAGTGCAAGGAATGGATCCAGTTCTTCCTGTTCGAGACTCGCACTGCCGTCCTCGTCGCAAGAAGAACTTGCTCAGGTCCGGTCCATCTGGGCTCCAGACTGTTCGACCTGTCGAAGACCTTTATCATCACATGATCTCCGGGCCGGAGACCATGTCCTTCGCCAGTAGACCGATCAGGGAGCGCCTCTCGGACCTGTTGATGAATAGAAACCAAGTTATCCGTTAACTGTGCCAGATAATCACTCATCATCACACAAGGTACATCATACACAGCCTTAGGTCTCGGTGGACCCCAAATATTCATTGGGCGCCCAAATACAATCTCATAAGGCGTAAGGCCGGTTCGAGAGTGTGGCACCGACCTAATGGACAATAACGCCAGTGGCAGGGCGTCTGGCCAAGTCAAAGATGTCGAAGCTTGGATTTTGGCGATCTTAAGCTTCAGCGTACCATTGTACTTCTCGACTAGTCCTGCAGACTGGGGGTGGAACACGGTGTGGAACTTCTGGGTGATGCCTAGGCCCTTCAAGACATACTTTATAACATCCGCTACAAAGTGAGGGCCATTATCACTCCACAGAAGTCTACAGACGCCGTATCGAGGGAAAAACTCTTTCAGCAATAGCTTCGCTGTAGTCATCGCAGTATTGTCTTTCGCAGGGTACGCCTCAACCCATTTACTAAAGGCGCAAACCACTACTAGAACATACTTCAAATTATTACAGCGCTCAAGCTGGATGTAATCCATCTGCAGAACCTCAAAGGGTGCAGTGGGCGTCGCAAATCCTCCTGCTGGAGTTCGTGTGCCTTTCCCTGGGTTATACTTCAGGCAGATCATACAGGTCTGCACCACCCTCTTTGCTGTGCTAGCAATCTCTGGATGCTCCCAGACTTGGGTAAGCAATTTCACAATTGCGGAAGCTCCAACATGTGCTAGCCCATGTGCCATTTGAACCATAGGTTGTACGAAAGCCGTGGGTAACTTCCATCTATCCATCTGTTTATTTCTCCAACAACCCTCGTCATCCAACTCTCCCTCGCTAGCCCATTGCTCCCGCTCCTTATCAGAAGCGGTTCTTTGTATTTCTCGCACTTCTTCCTTTGCATCACGCCATCTCTCCACCTGTGATTTCACTACATACATGGCAGTAGCACCGGGCTGCATCGCAGTCTCCCGTGCCACTCGGTCTGCTAGCGCATTCCCTTCTCCAACTTTATCAACTACTTTCCTATGGGCACTACACTTAACAATAGCAATTTTCTTTGGGTACGTCAATGCAGTTAAAAGATTGTGAACTAACTCTCCATGCATTATCTGTACCCCATGTGACGTTAGAAACCCTCTCTCCTTCCAGAGTAGACCGAAATCGTGTGCTACTCCGAAGGCATAGCGGCTATCTGTGTACACATTCACACACAATCCTGTACTGAGCTCACACGCTCGTGTTAACGCTATCAGTTCCGCTGCTTGAGCTGACTTCTGTGGTATGCGTGCTGTCTCCACTATCGTTTGTAACGTGGTAATTGCATATGCTGCTGAAGTCGTACCATCTGGCAGCTTCAGGCAGGATCCGTCTACCCACAGTTCTCCATCTACCTCTGAAAAGGGCGTATCCTGGAGATCAATACGACCCTTTGTTTGTTCCTCAGTCACAAGAATACAATCATGCGCCTTCTGCGCCTCAGGCTGGGTCTCGGGGTATGGCAACAATGTGGCCGGGTTTAATGTCACGCACCTTTTCAACGTAATATGAGGAGCCAAAAGCGTCAACTCATATCCCGTTAAACGGGCACTGGTCAAATGCTGCGTCTTTGTTTGATTAAGCAGGGCATCAACAGCATGGGGAACTAACACCAACAGTTTATGGGATAACACAATTCCTTCACTCTGCCGTATTGACACAGCTGTCGCCGCAACCGAGCGAAAACACCCTGGCAATGCGCGGGCGACAGGATCAAGTACAGCCGAAAAGTATGCACAAGGGCGTTGCTTATCACCATGCATCTGTACTAAAACTGACAATGCACATCCATCTTTCTCATGCACATACAATGAAAAGGGTTTTGCATAATCAGGGGTCCCTAACACTGGTGCTGAACAAAGGGCCTGTCGTAGTTGCTGAAAAGCAGCATCACACTCATCTGACCAAGGGATTGGGATAGGCGTGTCCTTTGTCAAGAGAGCTAACAATGGCTTAGCTATGTGTGAAAACCCCAATATCCACTGTCTACAAAAAGAAACAAGACCCAAAAATGCACGCACATCCTTCTGCGTGGATGGTCTCGGTGTGTCCAAGATTACTTGGATACGGTCTGGTGTGAGTGCACGCCCCTCCTTAGACAAAAGGTGACCTAGATAAGTCACCTTTGGTCTACAGAATTGCAATTTCTTCCTAGATACCTTGTGATTGTGGGAGGCTAAAAAGGAAAGTAAGGATAGTGTGCTTTTCTCGCACAACTCCAGGGTGTCAGCCGCCAGCAAGATGTCATCGACATATTGAATGAGGGCGACCCCCTCGAGTAAAGCAAAGGAATCCAACTGTCGTTTCAAAGCCTGACTGTAAATACTAGGGCTTTCTGTGTAGCCCTGGGGAATTCTACAAAAACGATAAGATCTATTGTTTAATGTGAACCCAAAAAGAAATCGGCTATCAGGGTGAATGGGAATAGAAAAGAAGGCATTTTTCAAATCAATCACTGAGAACACGGTCGCCGTAGGCGGGACCAGGGTGAGCAACGTCGTGATATCGGAAACCACCGGGTACTGAGGTATCACGATCTTGTTCACTTCCCTCAAATCAATTATGAACCGATAGACCTTTGCATCCGTGTCCTTTTTTAGAATAGGGAGAATCGGACTGTTACAGATATTATAAGGAACTTCTTCCACTACTCCTGCTGCGATCAAATCTTGCACAATCTGTATGAGAGCTTCCTCGCCCTCCTGCGAAATACGATACTGCGGGAGGCGTGGTAGCACCGCCCCCTCCTGGACACTAATGTGGACCGGAGGAATCACCATTTGTCCCACATCCGTGTCCGAAGTCGCCCATAAAGCGCGGGGGAGGGTAGCCAACAAAGCCTCCTCTGAGATCGTACACATCCGCTCAGATCGGGGGTAGTTGTCATTTAGAATCACTCTCACACCCTCGGGGGAACAGCGAATCGTAGCCCTAAAGTGTTTTAACATGTCAAGGCCCATAATGTTATCCGGTGTATACGGGGCAAGCAGAAACGAACAGGGCGCAGAAAAACAATCAACCTTAAATGCAAGGGGCTGTGAAAGAGGGCTTCGAGAGAGTGTACCGTCAAACCCTACCGATGTAACCATTGAGCCGGATGGGGGAGCCCCTGGAGCCAAGTACCTAGACAATGCACTACGTGTCGCTCCTGTATCCACTAGGAACTGATCAGTAGAACCTAAAACCTCAGCCGATACATAAGGACCCGTCTGATCGACCGGCACCTCAACTGCTTCAGACCCCCATCCAACGCATTCCTATGCATGCTGAGAATCATGATATCCCGAGTGATCGACGTCTGATACATGATACTGGTGCTGGCGATCGAAAACGTTTGAGCTATCCCGGTGCTGCCCCGCAGTGTCGAAGCGGACATTATCATTAGAATTCCCTCTAAAGTTCGAGAAGCCCCCTCTACCTCTCTGGCCACCCGGGGTGTGCCCCTGCCGTGAAGCATGCAACGCTGGGCACTCCCTGGCCCAATGGCCCAACTGCTTACAGTACGCACATTGGTTTTTATTCAAATCAGATCGGCCCGAAGGGGGACCATAAGATCCGCCCCTTCCCCTATTACTATTATTACCCCGGCGGGGCGGGCCATATACTTGTGCTAACATTACTTTTGTTTTGAGATCTTTCGATTTCTTCTCCTCCTGGCCCTTCGCCTCTTGCTCCTGACGCTCATAATACTGGGCGATGGTCAGAAGGGCCGTCGGTGTCGCGGAGGACCAAGAACTCTCACTCGCTTTTAACCGGGCCGCAACTGCCGGCAGCAGATTAGCCACATATTTGTCCGCGAAAAGGTGGCGGCCTGTGTCGTCGGTAAGCGACTGACCACTAAAATCATGGAACGTTTCTTCAAAGCGCGTGAAGAAATCCGCCACTGACTCATCAACTTTCTGCTTACATGCCGCCAACATATTCCAATCAATCTTTTTGGGGGGAATTATTGTTTTTAATTTAGCGACAATAGCAGCAGGAAGATCTAAAATATTCCGGGGTGGTTTCTGTGCGGGCTTCCGCTCCCTATCCTCATCCTCAAGGTCAGACCACCGGGCCTTAAAAGCAACTATATCATCCACCTTTCGGACAGATCGCCACGTGTCCGGTGGTAGGATAAGGCCAAAGAACAGATCTATATCCGCTAAGGTCATAATGCAAGAATTCAAGGCCCCCTCGACTTCTTCATAGAAGGCCGCTGGATTCTTGCGGGGGTCAGGCAATGCATTCTTTAATGCCATAACATCGGCCCTATGCCAAGGGGTATAAACCCAGTTATACACGAAATATCCCTTAGCATCGGCGGAGTTAATATCGGAACTAGTCCCCGCTCCTTTAGGAGGAACGTACAAAGGCGCCGCTTCTCGCATTGGTTTAACATGCACTACAACATCCTTATCTGACTGGGAGGTGGATGGGTGGCCCCCTGCTGCAACCGAATCCTGCTGCTCCTCCTCAGCTTGTTGACGTGCTTTCTCTCTAAGCGCCAGCACCTCGTCCCGTAAGGCGAACAGTCGTCGAGCCGCCTCTGGAGCCTTAGGGGGAGAAAAAACACCATCATGTAATGCTCTAACCTCCGATGTCACCTCGTCAGGCTCAAAAACACCGGAATATTTTCGGAAAGCAGCAATTACTTCCTCAGCAAAATGAGACAGAAAATACACCCTCTCTCTATCTTGCCATGACCCCCAAGTTTGAAATAAGTCCTCTATGGACATCCTGCCCTTAAGTGCACGAAAGGAAAGTTTCCGAAGGTCAGCCATGTGCTCGGCCGATAACATGGACCGCGTGTCTACCTTACCCGAAGCTGGGCCAGAATCTTGCGGCCGTGGAGCAGACGCGCCAACATAAGGGGGCGGAGAGCGATCTAGCAAATAAAAATCATCATCAGGATTATTAAGGACAGGATAAAGCGGCTGGCGAACAACATATTGACCCGAAACTTGGAGCCTACGCTTTTTCTCTTGTCTATCCGTCTGCTCTTTGTCCTCCCGACTCTTCGCTTCTTGTGCTCGCACATGATCATTCTTTCGTTGCTCTTTATCAAACAGCGCTTTCTCACGTTTCTCTCGCTCACGCACTTCCTTCACCCATAACCGCACACACTCAAACATATCCTGACGAGCACGTCGCTTACACATACACTGTTCCACATACTCAATCTTACGTATATCAAACGATCCATACAACGGCCATCGCAACTCAGGATCCTTCCTAGTATATTTCCTCCACAACGTGCTGTACATTATGGAAGAAAGACCATGCTTCACATACATATCCCTATTAGGAGTCCCCTCTGGGGGAGCTGGAGCAGATTCCTCGAGGTTCAACCGGTTACCCAAGCAGCAGCACCACTTACGGAGTGCGCTAAAAGCAGGCATGCTAAGAATAATGCAAAATATGCAGTATTATCAAAAAAATGGCACTTAATCGTTGCGCCGTTCCAAGTTTACACAGCTCCGGAGAAATTTCTCCACATTACCTGCCTATATGTGTTGCAACGCATATATTTCACAAAGACAAATTCAAAATATGACTAGTCACCATCAATCAAACTCAAATAGCCAACCCAGGCTTCAAAACTCGGAGCAAGTACCGTACAACGGTTCTTACCAATCAAGAGTCCAGGTTCCAACTGCCAAGCTCCACAATCGCCCAAACGGCTCTCACGGCAGGACCGACAGAAGAGGTCTCAGTCGATGACCGGCGCCACCCAGACGGTCAGCTCGGAAGGGAAGGAAGAAAAACCTCGGGATGCCAGGGCTAAGACGCCGCTGGCAGTGATCACGTCCCCGGCCAAACTCCTCACCTTCGTCGCGACCAGTCCTTCGAGCATCCGAGTCGCCGATGAGCCCCACGTGACGGGCGCCAATTGATGAATACAAGCCCCAGCTAGGCCCGCAAGAGACAAGGGTTCGCTCTTCTGTAACGAAATCTATAAGGAAGTTGGCACGGAAACTGCAAAGTACAAAAACAACGTTTATTAACCCTTAAGGGTGGTCCTACAATCCACACAACACTCTTCAGTATTGCAAGGAGTAGCACAAAGAACTTGCGTACATAGTCCCCTTTTATACACAACAGAGGGGCTCATAAGTGGGTGGATACAACATGAGGTCGAAGAACATTACCATTTATGGCCATTCTCGATACTGAATCAATACATGGGCGGAGCCAACACACTCCTCGAGCCCGCGAAAGGACATGGTCAAGCAAGGCTAATTATAACAGATGTGGTCAAGTCTGGGCATGCGCCAGATGGACAAGAGAGCTATTTATAACTGTTACTAGGCAGATTACAAGAGCAACTAACACAGAGGCCGGACTCTCCTCGTGGCGAACACGTGGCAGCATGTTAATACAAAATGGAGTCCGGACTTCGGTCAACATAACGAGGAAAACACGATCTAAAGGGAAAGCATTAATGTTTTCAGTAAATGCTTAATCACATTCTGCTTTAATTTACAACACCTATGCCCATCCACGCCAGGGGCAGCGTTGGCTCGGCCTGTGGTGTTGACTCTGCCTCGGCCCCTCGGACTCATTCTCTCGGGGTGTTTGCCCTCAGGTCTGCTTGTCCTTTGAATACAGTGAGGCCAAAGAAGCGGGTTTCACAAGATTGAGTTTTATCTCAGCGGGCTGCGGATAACAAACTCATCTCATCTGCCACAGTCCACTAGTGACAATGGGGCAGCTGGGGACGGGGGGTCAGTAAAAAACATGGCACCTCCATGCGCTGGCCAGTTTCTTCTGTCTTTAACGGTGCGGGGATCTTTTGCTGGTGATGGTGAGCATCTGCCAATGTTTTAAAGGGGGCGCATCGTCCTCTTGTCCACAAACGGGTCTGGCCAGAGTGAGGTGCACTACCTCGGAGTGCTCTCAGTTTCCTTTATTGGAAATGTCACCGCCCACATTAAAGGTATGCATTGGGAGGTTGTTCCCCGGAGGATGTGGGATGGTGGCGCTAGCAAAAACAAGTGATAAGCAAGGGGTGGGGGGGATTGACCGCATTGGTAACCGATATATATAGAGTGACTGGATCTTGAAAAATAAAAACTAGGACATTTTAGAAAAAGAGACATAGAACTACAATCCTGAATTAGCCGAGGAGCACACACTGACTTGATTGGCAGCGCTCGCCAACATGTCAAACACAGACAACGAGGCACTATGGTGGATTCATTGCATCTTTTACATCCAGTGACAGCCCAACCCAGCGTCTGCTAACGAATTCTGCCCCGCGGAGTAGCACATAAATAATTAGTGGTGCGCGTGCGCACTTCCAGGAATGCAGCTGGCATTCGGCCGCGCTGCTGCTCGCTCCAGAGACCCCTAGGCCATGGGAGTCAACGTTTAGAGAGAAGGTGGGACATGCACCCAACTTTGGCCAATTGCGGGCTTTCAATTTTTGAAAGCCACACGCAATGGCCAATCACTTCAGCTTTTCAGCAAACTTGTGCGTGTGGCTTTTTTTAGCCACACGCACGAGTTTGGTGAAAAGCCGAAGTGATTCCAAGATGTTATTTTCTAGAGCAGCGCATGCGCGCTGTGCTCGACCTAAAAACGGCAAGTTGGCAAACATGTTTTTTTTTTTTTGGGGTGGCTGGAGTACAATGGTGGATGATTGTCCTTAGAATGTCAGTGACTAGAAGGTCCTACAAGAAGTATGTTCAGAAGAAAGAAAAAAGCAGCCAGTTACTCGGGAGGAACACATTTTATGTTCACATTTCAATAAATTGCAGTCCAGGTGCCAATTAGCCACGTTAGAGAGAGGCAACCAGCCATTCAGTCATCTGGAATTTGTCATGTGTCTTTAAGCTAGGGATCTGCTTTCAATGTGCCTGGGCTGACAGGAGCAAACCAGGCGCTCTTTGCTCTTTTCTATTTATCCTCCCCACCCCCTCACGCTGTGCAGCAGGATTATACAACTTTAGAGGGCCAATTGTGGTTTTCTGTCTGGATCTCGAAGCAACTCATGTAAACAGTTCCTGGTCACGAAGCACAAGACAAGTCCCAAAGGCAACGCCAGGAAACAGGGACAAACTGCAATGGAACGAGTTAGGGTGACTCCATGACACCATCATAACGCTAGGGCGAAGTGTAGTCGTTCCTGGTAGTTTATTTTAAAAAACGAGAATTTTGAGAGGAGTTCCATTTAATTGAGTAAGACAGACAATAGCGTTTGTGAACAATAATTTGAAAAACTAAAAACAAGATTTGAAAAGTTTGCTTGTGATGGGAGTCGTCAGCTTGCCCTGTGCAGTAATCCAGTAAAACAGCAGCAGAAGCTAAAAGCCAACATGTAAGAGGCATCGGTCGGATTAAGCCATATTCTTGTTGGTTGTTAGGAGTAGATACATACAGAGCTTTCAAATTCTGGGTGACCACCTTGCCCCACATTGCCAAGATAGCGTCCACCCAGTCACTGGCTTTCGTTCAACAATAAATGCATTCTGGAAGTTGCAGTGCTGGTTTTGCTTGCATTGCACCAATTCAGTTAACACCAGGCAGAACTAATCTGGAAGTAAAATGCCCAGAAATTGAAGGATTCTGTCCTACTGACCTCTAGTGAGGTGGCAACAATATTCATATGTCTAAAACAGTCTTTCCTCACATTTCCCCAAAAAAGCAAAGCTAAAAATAAAGGGCAAGAAATTATTAAAGATCATTTCAAGTGTTTCTAAAACTAGCATCACAACGTGTATGATGACCGAACACACTTCCCAACATGCTACTACTAACCATCACGCTATATTCCTGTAGTCCTGCATTCAAAGGGATATCTTTGATGATCTGGCATTCTGACAGCAGTTATTTATTAAAGAGATCTCCAGGTCACTATGAAGAAACTGGAGTCTGAGTTTCCACCACTACCTTCATGGCTGTGCTTCCAAGCTCAAAAGTCAATTCTGGCAGGGAGTTATGTCAGGTTAATAAGATTGTGTGCTAAATTCCCCA
>NW_028118973.1:0-13617 GCF_965119305.1 Pelophylax lessonae | reverse complement strand
ATTGGTAGAGGGGAGCAGCAGCAGTAGTAAAAAAGGGGATTTGTGCAAAAAATAGTCCTACTGGATTAAGGCTATCTACATCTCTTGCTAACAATCCAAGTATTTAAAATAATTGGTGGGTGTTCAAAATAAATATTATAAATGAAATATCATAAGTAAATGTATAAATAAATAAATAAATAAATATCAGACCAATTAATATAACATAGTGCGGTATTCTGTGCAAGTGGTATAAAATTAATAAAGGTGATCCAAATAAAATTTATATGCAAATCAATCAATATTGTGACATAAAAATAATGAATACATCAAGTGGCAATAAAATCAGATCAGAATGGCAATAAAATCAAGTGAGTGACAAAAAAAGTCCCAAAGAACTTTTTTTGCACTAAAGAATAATCAATTGGGACTTTTTTTGTCACTCACTTGATTTTATTGCCATTCTGATTTGATTTTATTGCCACTTGATGTATTCATTATTTTTATGTCACAATATTGACTGATTTGCATATAAATTTTATTTGGATCACCTTTATTAATTTTATACCACTTGCACAGAATACCGCACTATGTTATATTAATTGGTCTGATATTTATTTATTTATATATTTACTTATGATATTTCATTTATAATATTTATTTTGAACACCCACCAATTATTTTATATTCTTGGATTGTTAGCAAGCGCTGTAGATAGCCCTAATCCACTAGGACTATTTTTTGCACATAATAATAATAATAAGAGCCGGTTCACACTGGGGCGACCTGTCAGGCGACCTGGTCGCCTGACAGGTCGCCGTAGGTCGCTTGCCATAGAGAAGCTGTGGACCAGTTCTAATAGGAGCCACCCAAGTCGCTCCGACTTAGAAAAAGGGTCCGGAGCTTCTTTGGGGCAACCCGGAGCGACCTGCATTGACTTCAATGTTATGAAGTCCGTGCCGGCCGCTCCGAGGTCGCGGTGCGAGCTGCGCACCGCGACTTGTGAGGTCGCCCCGGCAAGTCGGATCGCTCTAATGTGAACCGGCTCTAATACATTTTGTTCAATAATGTAATCAAACCGAAAACACCGAAATTTGTCCAAACAAGGGTGAAATATTACTTATCACTGTAATACTAGACACTGCATATTGGTTTAGTAAACATCCGGGTATGAAAAATGTTGAAACATGGGAGTGCACAAAGTCCGATGTCACAATCGGGACAATAGAATCTGGTTTCCTTTCTTATTTTGCTTCCACTGTCATCTCTCTTCGAGCAACAAACCACACACATCCTTGTAGGTGCTGACTTTTTCCCGGTTGGTGGGATTGTAGTCCATGAAGTGACGACCAGGGTTGACAACGCCAACAGCAAGATGTCCAGCTCCATTCCCAGCCATTGATGGTGTTTGGTGGTTCACAAAGATACGTTCAGCAACTTTCCAAATGAAGTCCAAATGAATCACAGGCTTGTCACTTTTTCTTTTGAGCAGAATGTAGGCAGTCCACAAGCATTGCTAAAAAAGATGTCTGAAGATCTTCTTGTAGTACTTATTTTGCTGTTTCCTCATTGCTGGGTAGAATGTCCTTGCTTGGTTGGCTCTGTGGACACTTCACATGGTGTTATTGTAGTCTATCACTACTTGTGGCTTCATGACTTCTTTCCCACCTTTTGTGCATACCATAACAGTGGAGGTGTTATGAACGGTACTCATTGGGCACGCATCTTTCTTGTCATGCCATCGCAGTGCCATCATTTTGCCTTTCTGACAGGCAACCATCTCTCCAGTCTTCAAACGTTGGAGGCATGTCGTGCCGGTTAGCGATAACAGTTCCATAGGCATCTGTTTTGTTTTGCAGAAGAAACTCATAAAGTTCAGATGTATAAAAGTTGTTACGCAATAGCCCTGATTTAGCAATGGTTCAATGAGTGAAAGAACGGAAGATGTTGCCTTTCCATAGTTGCTGTTGTTCCTTTTCCAGTGTATATCATTGAACTCGGAATGTAGCCAGTTGTCCTCTTTGATGCAATGTATTGCACCCAGCTGAGCCTTCCCTTGTACAAGAAAAAAACAAGCGCTCTAGGTTTAAGCTGGTAAGGATAGTAACTATATGCTAAACTTGAACCAGAAGTGCTGCTCTACTACGGGTGATAGGGGACAAGAACCATCTGTGGACTACAGTGGGGATCGAAAGTTTGGGCACCCCAGGTAACAATTTGTATTAATGTGCATAAAGAAGCCAAGGAAAGATGGAAAAATCTCCAAAAGGCATCAAATTACAGATTAGACATTCTTATACAGGGGTGGACTGACAACTCATGGGGCCCCCGGGCAATCAGAGATCATTGGGCCCCTTGTGTCCACACTCAAGCCACACAAAGCCCCACCTACAAATTGCAGCTCAGCCACATAGAGTGGGTATTTAAATATCTACCACAGCATAGCCTGCATGGAAGTTCCTGGCTTCTTTCTGTAGTGTGTAACCTCTCATGGGGCCCCCTACTGACCCTGGGCCCTCGGGCAGTGCCCTAATCCCCGAATGGTCAGTCCGCCCCTGTTCTTATAATATGTCAACAAAAGTTAGGTTTTATTTCCATCATTTACACTTTCAAAATAACAGAAAACAAAAAAATGGCGTCTGCAAAAGTTTGAGCACCCTGCAGAGTTAATATCTTGTACTGCCCCCTTTGGCAAGTATCACAGCTTGTAAACGCTTTCTGTAGCCAGCCAAGAGTCTTTCAATTCTTGTTTGAGGTATCTTTGCCCATTCTTCCTTACAAAAGTCTTCCAGTTCTTTGAGATTTCTGGGCTGTCTGTCACGCACTGCTCTTTTAAGGTCTATCCATAGATTTTCAATTATGTTGAGGTCAGGAGATTGTAAAGGCCATAGCAAAACCTTCAGTTTACGCCTCTTGATGTAATCCCCCGTGGTTTCGAGGTGTGTTTAGGATCATTATCCATTTGTAGAAGCCATCCTCTCTTTAACTTCAGCTTTTTCACAGATGGCATCAAGTTACCATCCAAAATTTGCTGAAATTTTATTGAATCCATTTTTCCTTCTACTCGTGAGATGTTCCCTGTGCCACTGGCTGCAATACAACCCCAAAGCATGATTGATCCACCCCCATGCTTAACAGTTGGACAGAGGTTCTATTCATTTAATTCTGTGCCCCTTCTTCTCCAAACGTACCTTTGCTCTTTCTTCCAAAAAGTTCAATTTTAACCTCCTCGGTCCACAGAACTTGTTTCCAAAATGCATCAGGCTTGTCTATATGTTCATTTGCAAAGTTCAAACGGAGATTTTTGTGGTGAGGCCGTAGAAGAGGTTTTCTTCTGATGGCTCTTCCATGAAGACCATATTTGTACAAGTATCTCTTTATAGTGGAATAGTGTGCCACAACTCCAGTGTCTGCCAGATCTTTCTGGAGGTATCGTGCAGTCAAACTGGATTTTGAATTGTTTTTCTCACAATCCTGCGAGCTGTTCTGTCTGATATTTTTCTTGGTCTTCCAGATCTTGCTTTAACTTCCACTGTTCCTGATGACTGCCATTTCTTAATTACATTCTGAACAGAGGATATTGACATCTGAAAACGCTTTGCTATCTTCTTATAGCCTTCTCCAGCTTTGTGAGCGTCAACTATTTTCAGTTTCAGTTTTCTAGACAACTGCTTAGAAGATCCCATTGTGCTGATTGTTGGGGCAAGGTCAGATGAGTCTGGGCATTTAAAACCTTTCAGATTGACATCACCTGGTCTTCCCAGATGATTGAGAACAATCCATGACACTGGCAAGTCTCAGCCTTGCAAAGGGGGCAGTGCATGCAATAAATTCTGCAGGGTGCCCAAACTTTTGCAGACGCCATTTTTTTTGTTTTCTGTAATTTTGAAAGTGTCAATGATGGAAATAAAATCGAACTTTTGTTGACATATTATAATAATGTCTAATCTGTAATTTGATGCCTTTTGGAGATTTTTCCATCTTTCCTTGGCTTCTTTATGCACATTAATACAAAATTTTACCTGGGGTGCCCAAACTTTCGATCCCCACTGTAGATACAAGGGATAATAAGTCCAGAAAATGTCCAACAGGTGTAGATCAAAGTAAAACCAGTTGTTGCTGTAAGGGCTGCTCCATAAAACACAATGAAGTCGGTGCTGTGAGACAATGCAAGAGAAAACAAACAGAGCGCCTCTAAGTGCAGCATTTATTTGTAGGCATCAAATACATAATTGTAGCAACTCACATGGTAAAAGAGTATAACAAGCTTGGGAAATCCGGTGGTATGTCCGATGTAGGTCCAGGGGTCCTGGAGAGTGGAATGCCAAGAGCCGGTCTGAAGGGCGGATCGACGCTGTGCAGGGAATCGTCCGTCTTCCGGATACGGCTGGGTGCCAAGGACCAAGCTAGAGCGCAGCGTACGCACCGTGACGTCACCAAGGGCAGTGGATGTAGGCCATTAGACTTTCATCTATGCTGATGTCTAAAATAGTGTGGTAATGGAGCTGCGCTTTGGTGTATAACAAAGGTTGAATATGGAGTGGTTGGGGAGGCAAGGACTTTAAGACCCCGTTCACATTAGGTCGCTCCGACTTAGGGGGCGACCTGTGAAGTCGCGTGCAGAGCGACTTCGGCGCGACTTGCACAGACTTCACATAATGGAAGTCAATGCAAGTCGCCTCCAGGTCGCCCCGAATTAGTACAGGACCCTTTTTCTAAGTCGGAGCGACTTGTGTTGCTTCTATTAGAACCGGTCCTGTACTACTCAATGACCGCGACCATGCGCGACTTGCCAGGCTGACCAAGTCGCCTAACAAGTCGCGCCTGTGTGAACCGGCACTAAAGGCACCAAAGTAATAAAAGAAACAATTTTATTTATAAATTCTTAAAAGGTTTTTACAATGAAGTATATACATTTAGCCTCAAATAAGGCATTAGTAATTCACCATATCAGTGGGGCTGATTAGTAACTGATACAAAATAACAGACTATATACAGCTATTGATAACATATGTGGGTGGATACATCACATCAGAGAGATCTCATGAAGGGTGACAGAGGATGAAACTGCCATCCATCAAGATCGATTGATGCTGTATTCAAATATTCGCATTGCTCATATTCACGTGCAATGGTAAAATTTATTAACCACTTTAAGACCGGAGGATTTTCCTGCTTAATGACCAGGCCACTTTTTTCAATTTGGCACTGCGTGAACTTAACTGACAATTGCACGGTCATGCAATGCTGTACCCAAACAAAATTTACGTCCTTTTTTTCCCACAAACAGAGCTTTCTTTTGGTGGTATTTGATCACCTCTGCGCTTTTCATTCTTTGCGATAATAATAAAAAAAATTTTGCGAAAAAATTGACATTTTCTACTATGACAGTTAAAAAATATCCAATATATTCAATTTTGGTCATATATTTAGGCCAAAATGTATTTAGCTACATGTCTTTGACAAAAAAATTCTCATTGAGCGTATTTTTAACCACTTTAAGACTGGAAGATTTTACCCCATTCCTGACCAGGCCATATTTTGCGATTCGGCACTGCGTTACATTAATGGACAATTGTGTGGTCGTGCGACGCTGTACCTAAATTACATTTATGTCCTTTTTTTTCCCCACAAATAGAGCTTTCCTTTGGTGGCATTTGATCACCTGTGCGATTTTTAATTTTTGAAAAAAAGAGCGACAGTTTTGAAAAAAAAAAACAATATTTTTCACATTCTGATATATAACATTCCCCAAAAAAAAACAATTTCAAATCAAAATTTTTTAACATTTTAGGCCAATTTATTTTCTGCTACATATTTTTGGTAAAAAAAAAGTGCATTTTGATTGGTTTGCGTAAAAGTTATCGCGTTTATTAACTACGGGAAAGATTTGTCATTTTTATTGTTTATTTATTTTTTACTAATAATGGCGGCAATCTGCGATTTTTTGAAGGACTGCGACATTGCGGCGGACAGATCGGACCCCTAACTGACATTTTTTACACTTTTGGGGGGGGGGGGGACCAGTGACATTACTACAGTAATCAGTGCTAAAAATATGCACTTTTACTGTAATATTGACACTGGCAGGGAAGGGATTAACACTGTTGGTGATCAAGGGGTTAAATGTGTGCCTCATGCTTACTGACGTGTGTGGGGGGAGGGGGTTGTGTGTGTCAGACAGAGATCGCAGGTTACAGCTATGCTGAATCCTGTGATCTGTCCCTGCCTGTCACAGTGAAGATCCGCCCACTTTGTTTACACAAGTGGGCGGATTTCCTCACTCTTTCCCCGACGATTGGGGAAGAGCGGCGGTGATCGCTGCATCTTCTCCCCTGGCCCGACTCCCGCTGTGTCTAAACACAGTGGGAGCAAGCCTCCGGCGGCGCGCCGTGCGCCGCCGAGAGAGTGATAGGTATCTGGTGACGTAGGTCTACGTCGCCAAACCCAGGGCTGCCACCTTGCTGCAGTAGCAGATACTTGAGCAGTCCGGAAGTGGTTAAAACAAAAACGCAAATTACATTCAAGTAGACTTTCAACGGTGTGGAAAACCGAGGCTCTAGGTCCGGGCCGCCTGTGATACGCACTTCCGGGTTTGCCTTACGTCTCGACGCGTATCGTCACGGTCACGTGACTTCTTCAGGTGATGATGCTTACATACATTATGCTGATGTCTCTTTCTGGCACATCACTCCGTTGGAAATTCTTTAGAATCATTTTCGATACTTCCCAAATTTTCTTTAGTTTTGGTGCAGGGTGAGTTTCATCAAATTCTTCCTTGTTTTCGAAGTGTAAATATTTAATGATCAGGGAAAATCTGTACTCTGACATGACCGTGCCAAAGAATGGAGTGGCAAGTAATGTAATAGTTCTCCAATACCACTTCTGCAGGGGTTGCCCCACCACTCCCTGAAGTATTATGAGGCACAGAAATGTCCAAATGTCCTCTTTGGTCACTGCTTCCCACTTTCTGCTTCTTGAAAAATTCCAATACAGAGTAGCTAATTGTAGCTCTTTGTATCGGTTTGTCTCAGTAACTATTTTTTTCAATAACCTCATCGGTCAGAAATAATTGTAGGTATGCCAAGGGGTTGTCGTGTTCAACGTTTACTTTCATACCGGGTGCTCCAGTAAATGGCGCTGCCTGATCCGTACCGCAGTCAATAGAGCACCAAGTTCGCAGATCTCTGAGCTCAGTCGCAGAATCGGCGCTGTCGTCACTTTCAGTGTCTGATGACGAATTTCCCCACAAATCACTTTTGCTCAGTTCTTCAAGTAATTCCAATTTACTATCGATGTTTTCTAGCTGGTGGTCCTTTTGACCTAAAGGAACGCTTTTTGGACGCCATGGACGTTCTCAAGTCTCCAGGCAGAAAGAACAGTAAAAGTGCAGGCAGGGCACTGGACAAATCACTAGGGACAAAACTGAGGTGAAATGGTTTAACACAGTAATCTAATCCTAACAGATTACAATGTACAGTATCTCACAAAAGTGAGTACACCCCTCACATTTTTGTAAATATTTTATTCTACCTTTTCACGTGACAACACTGAAGAAATGACACTTTGCTACAATGTAAAGTAGTGAGTGTACAGCTTGTATAACAGTGTAAATTTGCTGTCCCCTCAAAATAACTCAACACACAGCCATTCATGTCTAAACCATTGGCAACAAAAGTGAGTACACCCCTAAGGGAAAAAGTGCAATGTTATCGCTCTCACTCTCTCATACTGGTCACTGGAAGTTCACAATGGCACCTCATAGCAAAGAACACTCTGATGATCTGAAAAAAAAAGAATTGTTGCTCTACATAAAGATGCCCTAGGCTATAGGAAGATTGTCAAGACCCAGAAACTGAGCTGCAGCACGGTGGCCAAGACCATACAGGGAAGGGAACCCAATAGACGGATGCCGGCATCGGCCGAAGGACATCGGGGGATCGCAAGGACAAGGCAAGTTTCACTACAGGGTAATCCCGAGTGTGGCTCGGTGTTACCGCTTTTGGTACTGAAAATTAACCCCGAGCCACAAACGGGATTAACGCTAAGGAGGTTAAAATGCAAAATGTTGCGCTTTTGGTCAGTAGACTTTAATGGAGAAGTTGCAGGAAAGAATGTAGTGCGTTTTGCGCTTTTTAATCTGCCCAACAACAACTCTAAGGGCAAAAAAAAAAAAATCTTAAGGGGAACGATCGGATCTTTATTTGTCCGTTAGTATAGTGCTATATACTATATATATATATATAGTATATATTACTGTGTGTATCTACACAGTAATATATATATATATATATATATATACACTGCTAAAAAAAAATAGAGGAACACTTTTTAATCAGAGTATAGCATCAAGTCAATTAAACTCCTGGGATATTGATCTGGTCAGGTAAGTAGCAGAGGGGGTTGTTAATCAGTTTCAGCTGCTTTTGTGTTCATAAAATTAACAACAGGTGCACTAGATGGGCAACAATGAGATGACCTCCAAAACACAAAGGGTTTTACAGGTGGAAGTCATTCACATTTTTTTCCCTACTCATCTTTTCTGACTGTCTTGCATTTGGCTAGGGTCAGTGTCACTACTGGTAGCATGGGGCGATACCTGGACCCTATAGAGGTTGCACAGGCAGTCCAACTCCTCCAGGATGGCACATCAATACGTGCCATTGCCAGAAGGTTTGCTGTGTTTCCCACCACAGTCTCAAGAGCATGGGGGAGATTCCATTTACTCTAGGAGAGCTGGACAGGGCCTTAGATCAACAGCCAGTGAGGAGGGGGGGTAGGTGGGAACATGGCCCACTCTGTGTGTCTTATGGATGATATGATATAATATAAGATATGTATATAAGATAATTTATATATTTATATATAAAAATAAGACCTAGTGCAAGTTTCTGGGATGGCTGCAATATAAGCCCTAACCTGAAAATAAGCCCTAGTTAGAGTCCTTGTAAAATCATGTAATCTGTTCTGTAAAAAGATTATATAATGTGCGGTGTGTCTTCTTGTGTAGCTTTATTTTGGAAAATACCTTATTTACAGCGCTGCTGGGTGCTCACGTGACCAGCCGAAGCTCTTCTCTTCTTCCCCTGGCTGACTTCAGCAGTCCCTCCCTCTGTCCGCTAGGATCTCAGCCTCTCCCTCTGCTGAATTTGGAGCGGGGAAGAAGAGCTCAAGGGGGGGTTATGTGAGCGCCCAGTGGCGCTGTAAATAAAATATTTTCCTTGATAAATTGCAAGGTCTTTAACTAAGGTTTATTATTGGAATTACAGAAATTCACAATGCTGACTCCTGAGCTGACAGGGGGAGGAACTTTTTTGTACATACCGTAAATAAATAAGACATCCCCTGAAAATAAGCCCTAGTGTGTTTTTTGTAGCCAAAATGAATATAAGACCCTATCTTATTTTTGGGGAAACACAGTATATATATATATATATATATATATATATATATATATATATATATATATATATATATATATATATATATATATATATATATATATAATATTAATCTTATACATATTATATAAAATATATATTATTTATTTTCTATATATTATTATATATAGTACACATTTATATATATATATATATATATATGCACTGTATATACTGTATGTTCAGGTTTCACATAGGTTTCTATGTGCACAATGGCCATTTCCCCCTGTGCTTTTTGTAGCCAAAATTAAGATCTTATTTTCGAGGAAACACGGTGTGTATATATATATATATATATATATATATATATATATATAAAATCTTATAAATCTCATTAATATTATAATTATAATATCATATTAATGATATTAATTAATTAATATCATTAATAAATGATATATTATTTATTTTATATATATTATTATATACACTATATATATATATATATATATATATATATATATATATATATATATATATATATATATATATATATATGTACTGTATGTTCAGGTTGTGGACTTTTTCTATGTGCACAATGACCATTTACCCCTGTGTTTTTTGTAGCCAAAATTAATATAAGACCCTATCTTACATCTATATATACCTATATCTATATATATATATATAAAATAAAAAATATATGTTATTTATTTTATATATATTGTTATATATACTATATATATATATATGCATTGTATGTACTGTATGTTCAGGTTGTGGACCTTTTCTATGTGCACAATGGCCATTTCCCCCTGTAGGTTTTAAGCGACCCAAGGGACATAATTCATTCTAAAAACAAATTTCAAAGCCCTGGCTGAATTCAGGCCAAGCTGACCACACAATAAGAGCTGAGCTAAGGAAGAATAGTAGGAAGCAGCAGTAATAACGGTATATAGGGTGGGGGTGGGGGGTTTTGCGGCAAGTCAGGCCAGAAAAGAGGTCAAAGTTTAGACGTTTCTAGATTTGAAACAATCGTTTTTTTTTTCAAAGCTTTGTTCTGTATTTGTACCTGGTGACCCTGCCAGTATCACACTACCTGTCCTAGGGTGACAGCGCTGCTGTAGCTATGGAGGAGCAGCATTGCCACCTTAGAACAGGACTACAGAAACCTCCCCCCCTCCTCATCTACATAATATAGAAGAGGAAATGCTCAGTGGGCCAAAGATATTGCTAGCAACAATGTAACAAATAGGAGTGCAGCACAGGCAGAGACCACAGGAAGTTATCAGCTCAAATGATTTCAGGCAGGATGAACAGGTATTGAGAGGGATTACATAGCGTATATTGTAAACCATGTGATCATGTTAATAAAAACTGCCACTATATTGGAGTCAGCCTGGGGTCTGCCTTATTACAGTCCCCCAAAATAAATACAAAAGAAGAGATGGTTTCACATTTTTTTTAACTGTAAAGAGTCTTTGGACTACTCTAGAAATATAAAAGAACAGTAAAGGGCGCCAAACTAAGTGTAGCAGTTGAAAAGCGTAGCTAATTAAAAGACAAATGGCAACTCACATAATGTTTATTAAAAGGCATCTCATCCATCATGTGGAGTAACAGCGGTATCTCTACGGCATGGGTGTTCAACCTGTGGCCCTCTAGCTTTTGCGGAACTACAAGTCCCATGAGGCACTGCAAGGCTGGCAATTACAAGCATGACTCCCAAAAGCAGTGGCATGATGGGACTTGTAGTTCCGCAACAACTGGAGGGCCACAGGTTGAGCACCAATGCTCTATGGGCTCGCAGCTGATTCCATGGCAGCACATCAGAGGGTCGGCCTCTGGCTGGGTGCGGGGGACGCAGGCGTGAAGCGCTGAACATCAGTAAGCTGAAACCTTCATGGAACGCAAACAACGGAGTGGAACTGGCGTCACACATTGTGATTAAGTAATTGGGGGCTTGGCTACGCGTTTTGGAGCTTTGAGGCTTCTTTGTCAAGCCTCAAGGACTCTACTCTATATAGTCTTCGATGGACATTTACAGTGTCTTGAAAAAGTATTCATACCCCTTGAAATGCTCCACATTCTGTCATGGTACAACCAAAAACATAAATGTATTTATTGGGATTTTAAATAATATGGTTACATGTTTACCGACCCCCTCCTGGTTCTCTATTGTGACACATCCCCTGGAGCAGCCGGCAAGAGAGGGGGGGGAGCACAGTGGGGGGGGGGACCGGGGAGCACACAGAGGCCCAAAGACAGCAGAACACAAGTGAACTGGATAGGAGGAGCGGAGGGGGAAGCATACAGAGAAACCAATCCCCTCCACTTTCCTCCTGCAGCTACAGGAGGATAAAGGAGGACAGTGATTTCTCTACATGCTGCCCCCGCCGCCCCTCCTATCCAGGTGTACAGGGGAGCCGCACAGGCCCCCTGGAGCATGGGGCCCGGTTGCAATTGCAACCCCTGCAACCCTGTAAAGGAGAAGTGAAAAGCTAGAATACTAATCAGGTCTTTGATAACGCTCAAGTGGGAGGGCGAAACGCGTCACCAGTGCTGCACCTTCTGACATCACTTCCTGGTCATTTCCTGTTCTCCGTGGAACGCACGTGGCAGCGGCGTTCCCGAAACCATCTGTAATACGTTTTTTTCTCCTTTTACAACTATCAGCTTTTGTGAGTATATTTCTTTTTTGCGTTAAATAAAATATTAAAAACGGGCTTCGCTATTTTGGAATCCTCATTGTTTTTTGGAGCTGCCCAGGGCCACCACATTGAAAGGATATTGTCCAGCATATTTCATTTTACACCAAGGAGAGAATTTGACATGCCATAATCTCCAACCAGTGAGGAAAACAGATTGGAGGATCCCTTTCTGGTGAGTGGGGTTTCTGAAGGGGTTCAAGTCACCTGGCACCAGTGATTATCCTAGGAGCACCCTAACACCTGCACAGGAGCACTTTTTATTGTATTTTGCATTTATTCACCAGCATTTCTATTTTATGGTTATATTTTGCACTTTTGTGCACATGAAATTTGAACTTTCTTAATTTTGTGGACTTTACTATAAGTTTTTTTTCCAGACACTTTATAATTTTTAACCACTTGCCGACCGCCGCAAGTACATATACTGCGGCGGTCAGCCCCTCTTGGGCAAAGTGGCGTTCCCGGTACGTCACTCGCCCACGAGCCAATAGGGGGCTAGCGCGCGTCGCCGGGGGCGCGCTCCCACCCCCGCTTGTTCCCTGACATCCCCAAGCGAGTGACCGGCGGCTCCAAAGTCCGCCGCCCACTCGCAATCTCCCGCTGGAGAGGGAGAAAGGCAGGCGGCTGATTTAAACACAACCGTCTGTCATTCTCCCTGGTGTAACTGCAGAGACTACGCGATCCTGCTATGTAGGATCATATGTCTCTGTTGTTACACCACTACCCACGCTCCTTGACAGTAAGAATCACGCCCCCTAGGGACACACTTTACCCCTTGATCACTAATAAAGTTAACCCCTTCCCTGCCAGTGTCATTTTTACAGTAACAGTGCATATTTATAGCACTGATTACTGTAGTAATGTCACTGGTAACCCCAAAAATGTCAAAAATGTCAGTTAGGGGTCCGATCTGTCCGCCGCAATGTCGCAGTCCCGCAAAAACAAAAAAGCAGATCGCCGCCACTACTAGTTAAAAAAAAAAAAAAACAATAAAAATGACATAAATCTTTCCCGTGGTTAGTAAACGCAATAACTTTTGCGCAAACCAATAAAAATACACTTATTGAGATTTTTTTTTACCAAAAATATGTAGCAGAAAACAAATTGGCCTAAAATGTTAAAAAAATGTTAAAATTTTTACATTTTTTTTTTGAGAATTTCATATAAAAAAATTGTGAAAAATATCTTTTCAAAATTGACGCTCTTTAGCGCAAAAAATAAAAATCGCACAGGTGATCAAATAACACCAAAAGAAATCTCTGGTTGTGGGAAAAAAAGGATGTCAATTTCATTTGGGTACAGCGTCGCACGACCGCGCAATTGTCCATTAAAGTCACACAGTGCTGAATCGCAAAATAGGCCCTGGTCTTTGAGCAGCCAAATCCTCCGGGGCTTAAGTGGTTAATTATCAGTATTTTTAATCTATATTTATGGTTACACCCTGCACTTTATGCACTGGAAATTTGCACTTATTTTGTGTACTTCGTTATATTATATATTTGGTTATTTTAGGCACTCAGTTTTACAAACGCTGTGATTTCCTGTTT
>NW_028118974.1:0-13620 GCF_965119305.1 Pelophylax lessonae | reverse complement strand
GTGGAAAACAGTACATTGATTTAATATTTATTATGAAATATAAATTAACAGTAATCGAATTAGATGTGTTAAAGTTAGCATCTTAATTAGGATCCCTTCCCATATGAGACTTAGTAAATGTCCATGCATATTGGAATACTTTCTTGAATCTTTCTGTAACAAGATTAGATGTTGCTGAGCAGCTGCTTTTATAGAGTGATACTGAAGAAATCGCAGGAGGCTTACTAGCCGAAAGGGTGCTGTAACACATTGCATGGAATAATTATATGCCCTAAGCTGAAAGGTTGTTTAAGCAGGGATGTAAGCCTCATTTTGTGGTAATTCTTAATGAGAAAAGGACTAGCAAATTTGTACGCTCTACGCTTTGTCTGTCTATCTTTGTTGCAGTAGTGATGGGAGAGTTATTCAGGCAATACATAGGACTGAGGTAACAATTCAAAACAAAATCAAACCATTTTCAAGGCTGTATAATAGCTGCAATATTATTTGGCAATTTATGTAAGTTATCAAGAGATGATTGTGAGCTTTACTTTTTATAGTACCTTGCTACAGAAGAAAGCAAGATAATGAAAGAGGAAAGTCAACAAGTCATCAGTGGCGGCTGGTGCTCCATGGGTCGGGGGGGGGCGGCAGATGGACAACACCAGTTCCAGCCTGTTCACCATACCCCCCCCCCAGACCACGCCAGCTCCAACGCGCACACCATACCCCCCCCCCCCCGGACCACACCACCCCCCGGTCTCCGGCTCACTCACCCTGGACTGACATGTGGAGTGCAGGTAGGGGCGGCGGCTTCCCCGTCAGTCTCCTCCATGGGTCGGGCTTCCCCTGTGTCTCCTCCCTCCTCCTCCTCCCTGGCCAATAGCATGGCTTCTCCTTTCGGCCAATCGGGAAACGGGTCTCAGGACCCACTTCCGGATTCGCCAGGAGGAGAATCCATGTGACAATAGCGAATATTCATTCGCTATTGTCACACAACTGGGTGGGCTTGGGTTTGAACACATTTTGTTCACTAAAGCTGATATTCTCTATTTGCATCTTGGTACTGGTATACTTTGTGGATTTTGTGCAATTGCCAAAGATGATGTTATGGTGGATGTAGGCTGATCAATTTTCCCAATCAGTTGTAAAGGAAAACTGAAATAATTTCATGTCAAAATAGTTATATTTTTAGTTTTATACATTTTAAATAAAATAATGTTTTCTCTTTTATTTTATTCTTACATTTAAAGTGATACTAAAGAAATAAAAAAAAAAAAGCAACAAACATGTTATACTTACCTGCTCTGTGCAACCATTTTGCACATAGCAGCCCCGATCCTTCTCTTCTCGGGTCCTCCGTTGGCGCTCTGGGCTCCTCCCCCTACTGAGTGCCCCCATAATAAGTTGCTTGCTATGGGGGCACTCATGCTTGCTCACTCCTAGGCCCAGCTCTGTGTGTTCATTGACACATAGAATAGGGCTCAGCCCTGCCCCCCCCCGATTCCTCCTTAATGGCTGTGATTGACAGCAGTGGGGACCCATGGCTCCCCTTGCTGTGCCTGAGCCAGTGAGGAGTGAGAGAGCTGGGAGAGCACATCGCTGGATCGAGATTGGTCTCAGGTAAGTATTAGGGAGGCTGGGGGCAGAGCTGCACAGAGAAGAATTGTTACCTTAATGCATAGAATGCATAGAAGGCTGTGCCTTCTCCAACACAGATGTCCGATTTGGAGCAGCAGCTGTGTCTATGCAGCCGCTGCATCCCAATAGATATCAATGGGACTGCCTGCATGGGGATGCACCAATCTTTTGTATGTCCCTGTGCAAGTAAACACAGTTCTTGCATAGGGTACACATTGCTATGCCCTATGTGAACAAGACCTAAATCATTTAGCTGTGTGTGAAAAATTTAAAACTGTACTAAACCAAAATCAAAACCAATATTGTAGGTTACAAACTATTAAATGTGATGGCTGCATTGTTTTTCTTTTTAAGCTTCTTTCCTCTGTTTTCATCTGATGATCTGACCAGTAATATACCTCCTGTATCAGAGGGCCCCCACTTTGGATGAAGGAGCACACGAAGCACAGCAGACAGCAGTATTGTCAGTCTGGAGGGGGGGGGGCAGTGTTAGATGCACTTGCAGATTTTGTTACACTAACAAGCTGAATCCTATCTCCAGCTCACACTGTAGTTATACATGCAGTTACAGCAATTGTTTCTTTCATTTTTGGAATAAAGGTTTTACATTATTAATAAAAGCTGATCATTCTAAGCACCCCTGTCAGCGGTAAATGGTTTGTCTTAACACTCCTAACTGATAAGTTTGTAGGAGAGCTTGCTCTTTTAAAACACAACAGACTTACTGGCTGGGTCACCAGATACAAATAAAAGAAAGAATGCCTAAAAAAGAAAACAAATGCAGCCATCACATCTAAGAATTGTTAAGCTGCATTATAATGAATGTTTCTTTTTGGTTTAATACTACTTTAAAGTGGAGCTAAACCCCATTCATGAAATTTGATCTGGGCACATCTATCTGTAGTGTTTTCTTATCTCTCTTCAAAGCCCTAAGTCCTGTGGATTTCTCCTGCTCCGTTCTTCTGTTATCAGCATAACTTCTGGCAAGTTCTCCGTCAACTGAGATAAAACCAAGCTGAAATTTGTGTAGTGGTGGGTGCTATAAATAGATTAGCAGAGAGCTGGTCTATTCACGGCATAGCTCTTCATGATTCTTCTATGCGGAGAGGGGTTGTGTGCCTTTTCCTCCAGTCAGCTGTCTCACAGTGTATGGCCAAGCTTCCCTCCCACATCAGGAATCAGGAAGAGAAAATTCTAACAGAACGTGGACATTCTAAACAGTCTAGAAAGCTGAAGACAGCACATATACAAGTAAGACTTATAAAGGGAGATTTGTTCCTACTCTGTGTATCATCTGAGGCTGTTCACTTCACAGGGTATATGCGAGGGTTCACATCCATTTTAGGCTTCAGCTGTTGATCTTTGTATGCAACAAGCCATTTTCCTGCAAAGATATTAACATTAGCCTGGCGGACATGTGAAACTGAGCCTGCAGTTATTTTTCAAGTGTCCGGCAGACTACCATTAACATCTTTGCTGAAAACAGCTTATTGCGTCATTTTGTGCTTAACATAATAAAATATTATATTGTATTTAACCACTTCAAGATCAAGCCTATTTCTGACCCTTGTAGTTTACACGTTAAAATCAGTATTTTTTGCTAGAAAATAACTTAGAACCCATAAACATTATATATATATATATATATATATATATATATATATATATATATTTAGCAAAGACCCTATAGAAAAAAAAATGGCGCTCATTGCAATATTTTATGTTACACGGTATTTGCGCAGCGATATTTCAAACAATTTTTTTTTTAAAAAATACACTTCACTGAATTGAAAAAAAAAGACCTAAACAGTAAAGTTAGTTCAATTTTTTTGTATATTGTGAAAGATAATGTTATGTAGAGTAAATTAATACTTAACATGTTACGCTTTAAAATTGCACGTGGAATGGCGACAAACTATGGTACCTAAAAATCTCCATAGGTGACGCTCTAAACATTTTTAACGGTTACCAGTTTAGAGTTACAGAGGAGGCCTTTTGCTAAACTTTTTGCTCTCATTCTGAGGATCACGATGACACCTCATATATGTAATTTGAACACTATTTACGTTTGCGGGTGCGACTTGCGTATGCATTTTCTTGGGTGCACACTTGGGGATGGGGGGGCACTTTCATTTGTTTATTTTTGTTATTTTTACACTGTTCCTTTAAAAAAAAAAAAATTCTGATCATTTGTTTGCTATTACATGAAACGTAAACATCCCTTGTGACAGTAATAGGCAGTGACAGGTACTCTTTATGGTGGGATCTGGGATCTAAAAGACCCCAAACCCCTCCTATGCACTTCAAAGTATTCAAAACGCCAAAATTGGCATTTTTGAATACCATGGATTTTTTTTTAAATCGGTGCCGTTGGCTGCCAAGTACCCTGAATTGACGTTGTGACGTTGCTTACAGGTTACTACATCGTAGACCCCCTTCAAAGCCGATTCCGGCTTTGTTTTGGTACTCCGGCCAGCTGGTGGACATGCCGGCTGGTCGATCGGGTCTCCCGTCCCCTCATGCTGCTTCTGATAATGGCTGAGCGACTATTTAGCTACATCGGTTGTTATCCCACAAAATCTGACCTCTAAAAAAACGGTACCGGGGTGATGCCCCCCCCTCCGCCCCCCCCCCTCGGTATAACTACTTCAACAAAATCACGTGAAGTAGTTAATATGTCAAAAAACTATACATTCATTTTAACAAATATTTAAGCATTACATTTGCTATATCTCTATATATGGAACAGCATGCAGCACATGAGTATCAGAAAAAAGCATACCTTATCGCTATACTTGTTCCTGGTCATGATTCAGAAATCACCGAAACGAAAGCATGTCAGCCAGGTAAGTCGTGTTTTTAGAAGGAGGAGTCAAAAAAAGGCAGCCTACTGTATATATTTTTTTCTGTAAAAGCCAGTACTTCTGATTAAGGTGCTTAAAGGAGCTGAAAGTATGCCAAATGCCCTGTAAATCCTTTATGTACACATTGCTCTTCAGAGCTTTTTTAAGCCTTATGTTAGATAAAGAATTCAGACAATCACAATATAAAATCATCTTTAGGATAGAATCAATAGAAATATTAATTATGAGAAAGATATAATGCGGGGAATTCATAAAGACTGTTTAGAACACCTTTTAGAATCCTGACATGTCTTCATACGACAAATAATATTAGTGCAGGTGACAGATTCGTGTACCTGTTGTAAACAGATTGCTGTTTGGGCATCCAAGCAGGATCACTCCTGAGCCACTGCTTTGCATGTCCATTCATACGCAGAGTTAGGCCCCATCCCCTTTCTCTCCTCATTGGCTCACTGGCGGGGATTGACAGCAGCGGGAGCCAATTTTGTCTATACAGATTCTCCTCCTCATCTGTGGAAAAGCTGCTCAGTGCCTTGGACATTTTCTTTTAGGATCATCCACCTGCTCATGGTACCATTGTTGAGCCTAATTGTATTGTACCATATTCATTTTCATTTTCATGTTCATTTTTAGTATAATTTTATTATTTGTCAGTGCCCTCTTTTCCCCCACTTTCCCCCCTACCCTGTCTTCAGTTGTTTTTTGGATTTTCCATCTATTTCCCATATGCTGGAGGTCGCTTTAGCGCTCTGTTTTATTACTATTAATGAGGAGGGATAGTCCTTGGAGAGCGAAAGCTCTCATCCATATCACTGGATCGCGATGGCGTTCTGGTAAGTATTAGCGGGGACTGCACAGAGAAGATTTTTTACCTTTATGCATAGAATGCATAAAGGTAAACAACCTTGAGCCTTTAGAACCACTTCACCAACCAGTGACAGGGGGCGTAGCAACAGCAAGTACACATCTCTGCTACACTGCGTACTGGGAAGGCACCCTGCCCATCCTATACTTTGTCCTAATTACCTCCAGGTTCATTATCTACAAGTTAGAGTTAATTAATTAAAAAAATTGGTGAATTAATAGTTCCACCTTTTAAAATTGGCAGCATTACCTGAATCTTCCGCACATGTCAGTAAAGTTAACAAAACAGGCAGCAAGGATTTTTGGATCTGGCTCAGGTCATTTTAAAGGGCCAAAGCATCGGAAAAGTATTGTTGGGTATTTATTGAAAAGTTTGTTTGTTTATGAATGGCACATGTCAGCTATATTGTAAAAGTATGTGATAGATCAAATGATTTAGAAGTTTGTGTTTTATTTTCACTTGTATGATGTAGAAAAAGTTAATCTTTTCACAGTCTAACAGTGTACCTTATTATAGTCTACACATACAGCAAACGCAAATACCGAAAAGATATAATGCTTCTAAAAGAGATGCATACTCAAAATCAGATGACATGTTATATGGCAGCAAACGAGATGATTTGAACGCTATGCTTGTCTATATTTTCATTTTTAGAAAACAGTTCATTTAACAGTTGAAATTATTTTCTGATTTATTCATAAGAATACTTTTTTCTTCATCCTATTCTGCTGCCATTTCCTGGAGCTCAGCCTATCAGTCTGTTCTTTTGCTTTGAGCCTTTCCATATCATGCATAGAAATATCTGGGACGGCAGAACTGTATAATCTTTTCCACATCAGTCACCGTTCTGCTAAAATTTCCATCTGTTAGGTCCTCTATCAGCAAACAAGCAGAAGTAGTGAATGTAGAACGAAAGATAATGCTCATGTTAGTACACATTTATAGTAATTAGGCATTTGGGGAAAATATGGAAATAAGCAGTATTTCATGTGTAAATAAAGTGCTTACTTTTAAATACAGATCGAAAATTATGCCTCAGCTATCTCTTTGAACAAGGTAATTTGCCATGCTCTTTAGCCAAGAGAGGTTATTTCATGCAAGGCAAAGAGATTGACTTAATAAAAAGCACATTATTGTTTTTTTTTTTTTTGTTTTTTGTTTTTTTTTACTGAACAATCAATTTTGTGATTTCAAATGTTTTAGTAAGGAAGCCAGTGTTTGACAGCATACACAGTGAACAAATTTGGAATCAATATTTCAAATCACTGGCACAGAAACTGAGCTATGAAAACTAATGGAATGTAGAGGGAAAATATTATGTACAGTCACCTGTTTGATTTCAGCTGTCTTTTTTGTGGGGTAGATAAACAAAAAAAAATCTGACTTCTGATTGGTTACGGTAGTGTTTTTTTTTTTTTTAAGTAGTATGGAACGTGATTATAATTGCTTCTGCTCTTATGATTTTTCTCTTAGTCCCACAAATACCTTTTGAGTCTGCCAATGAAATCTGCCCAATATAGTTTCCTGTGTGGGTGTGGCAATGATGCTGCACTCCTCTTTTATTCAGAGAAGCAATGTAATTCTCGTGTAGGCTGTGCCTGCCTCCAATACATTGGACGTGGCTATCAGCATTGTCATTGACATTAGCCTCAGTCAGAGAAGGTAAAGACAGTCTTTTGCTCACTTTGTGAGGCTTGTTTCCTGGGTTTGGTACATCACTAGATTGTTATACAGGAGTCTTAAGTTGCACTTTAAGTTAAAGATCCACCCACTTAATACTAATATTTAAGTCTTGGGTAGCTAATGGCACAAGCTCCTTATTGCTGTCAGGAACTAAGAAAGGCCATACATGGTTTGAATCTTGGCAGGAGGAACCATGTATGGGTGGGCTGAATGTACCAAGTTGATTGATCAATCAACTTGGGTATAACCAGCATGCTGGGTTTTTCCTGCGATTATCTCTAGTGGCTGCTATAGCCGCTAGCAATAATCACTGTCTTCTCTTGGCGGGGATGGCTTCCCCCACTGGGAGAAGACAATGGCCTAGCAGGAGGGATCCCCGCGTCAACACTATCTGGGAGAATCAAGCCAATTTATTTCATGCAACCCATGATTGCAGGAAAGAAATTTGCTCCGTGTATGGCCAGCCTTAGGCAGAAATATAATTTTACCCAAGTTTCTATATCCACCGTATACTGCACTCTTCTTCATCCTATACTTTTTATCTATTTGGAGCTATCACAGGAGCACTTTAACTGTGTCTGTCTGAAGTCATAGCAATAAATTGAGCTTCCAGCTCTCATAGCTGGAGGTAAGGGGTGATTTATACAGCTGATAAGTAAATTAGCTCTCCAGAGTCCACCCACAACTAAAATATTGATTCTGAAAGGAATGCCCTTTTAATAGTATATTTCTGATATATACAGGACAATACCTAAACTCCGAGCTACATTAAAGTTGAACATCAGTCAGATAAAAAAGACACAAATTAATGCACTGATATAATCATAAATACATTCTTACATAGTAGAAAGTAGTGTAATTTTGACTTGTAATCAACCTCTTGCGGTGCCTGTACAACAGAGCTCAGAGAATGGGAGAATTAAGCAGTACAATTAGGTGTGTTGCAGTGCAATGCTAATTGGGAGATAGAATAGAGCAACAAAGCGGTTACCTAGTCAGTGTGATGCTTTTCCTTTTACTGATAAAGTGATCTGTAGTGTTATGTCTTCAGGTGCCAAAGATATAAAGTGACTTAGTGCTAACCAAGGTATATGCAAATAATACCGAAAGATCACCAATACAATAATACAATAATTAACATCAAATAGTGCAAATCTCCAAGTGCAATATGGCACCTGAAGACCTAACACTACAGATCACTTTATCAGTTTCTATTTATAGGCAGCGCCATCATCCCTCCTTTCTTTTACATTCATGGTATAGTCTCCGGACTGTCATTCAGGGAGGCTGCAGCCTATTTTTAGATCACACATTTTTTATACACACATTTTTTATATATACATTTATACATTTATATATAATTTATACACTGAGAGTCCACCCATCCTCATTTCCAAATAGTCCTTAGCGCGGAAGTTTTATATCTTTCTTTTCCTTTTACTGTTTCCTTTTACTTTACAGGTCCCTGAAGGTAGGGACCTGTAAGTGAAAGTAGACCTGCAGCAGAGATCAGATCCCCTCTCTTCCAGGTAGGACTTTTCTGTTTGACAGTGCTGTTTAAATCTCAGGAATAGATGGATATAAATACAAATCTTATTGCCAGGTAAAAGATCACTCATGTTTATATTTCATTTATGTATTTATATTGCTTATTACACAGCCAAAAGCAGTATACTATTTTTACCCTGATTCTGATCACAATGTTTTATATTTGTATATTACTAGTGATGTCGCGAACCTAAAATTCGCGGTTCGCGAACGGCGAACGCGAACATCGGCAAATGTTCGCGAACCGGCGAACCGGGCGAACCGCCATAGACTTCAATAGGCAGGCGAATTTTAAAACACACAGGGACTCTTTCTGGCCACAATAGTGATGGAAAAGTTGTTTCAAGGGGACTAACACCTGGACTGTGGCATGCCGGAGAGGGATCACGCAAAAAAAAGTTCTTAAAAATTATAATTTTTTGATAGAGAGCCAATTATTGGAAAAATTAAAAAAAAATAAAAATAAAAAATTTCTTTGGATTTAGCATCTGGGGGGTCTAAAAAGTGTACCTGTGAAGTTTCAGCTCTGTAGCATGTCCAGAACCCCTAAAAAACAGCATTTTTCTTATATTTTCAGGAATATGGCTTCTCTGCGGCTGGCTTTTTCTCTTGCAGGCATTTATCGGGCATTTTTTTAGGCAGGCATGTCATTTTTTGTATTTAGTGTCTGGGGGGTCACAAAAGTGTACCTGTCAAGTTTCAGCTCTGTAGCATGTCCAGAACCCCTAAAAAACAGCATTTTTCTTATATTTTCAGGAATACGGCTTCTCTGCGTCTGGCTTTTTCTCTTGCAGGCATTTATCGGGCATTTTTTTAGGCAGGCATGTCATTTTTTGTATTTAGTGTCTGGGGGGTCACAAAAGTGTACCTGTCAAGTTTCAGCTCTGTAGCATGTCCAGAACCCCTAAAAAACAGCATTTTTCTTATATTTTCAGGAATACGGCTTCTCTGCGGCTGGCTTTTTCTCTTGCAGGCATTTATCGGGCATTTTTTTAGGCAGGCATGTCATTTTTTGTATTTAGTGTCTGGGGGGTCACAAAAGTGTACCTGTCAAGTTTCAGCTCTGTAGCATGTCCAGAACCCCTAAAAAACAGCATTTTTCTTATATTTTCAGGAATACGGCTTCTCTGCGGCTGGCTTTTTCTCTTGCAGGCATTTATCGGGCATTTTTATAGGCAGGCATGTCATTTTTTGTATTTAGTGTCTGGGGGGTCACAAAAGTGTACCTGTCAAGTTTCAGCTCTGTAGCATGTCCAGAACCCCTAAAAAACAGCATTTTTCTTATATTTTCAGGAATACGGCTTCTCTGCGGCTGGCTTTTTCTCTTGCAGGCATTTATCGGGCATTTTTTTAGGCAGGCATGTCATTTTTTGTATTTAGTGTCTGGGGGGTCTAAAAAGTGTACCTGTCAAGTTTCAGCTCTGTAGCATGTCCAGAACCCCTAAAAAACAGCATTTTTCTTATATTTTCAGGAATACGGCTTCTCTGCGGCTGGCTTTTTCTCTTGCAGGCATTTATCGGGCATTTTTTTAGGCAGGCATGTCATTTTTTGTATTTAGTGTCTGGGGGGTCTAAAAAGTGTACCTGTCAAGTTTCAGCTCTGTAGCATGTCCAGAACCCCTAAAAAACAGCATTTTTCTTATATTTTCAGGAATACGGCTTCTCTGCGGCTGGCTTTTTCTCTTGCAGGCATTTATCGGGCATTTTTTTAGGCAGGCATGTCATTTTTTGTATTTAGTGTCTGGGGGGTCACAAAAGTGTACCTGTCAAGTTTCAGCTCTGTAGCATGTCCAGAACCCCTAAAAAACAGCATTTTTCTTATATTTTCAGGAATACGGCTTCTCTGCGGCTGTCTTTTTCTCTTGCAGGCATTTATCGGGCATTTTTTTAGGCAGGCATGTCATTTTTTGTATTTAGTGTCTGGGGGGTCACAAAAGTGTACCTGTCAAGTTTCAGATCTGTAGCATGTCCAGAACCCCTAAAAAACAGCATTTTTCTTATATTTTCAGGAATACGGCTTCTCTGCGGCTGTCTTTTTCTCTTGCAGGCATTTATCGGGCATTTTTTTAGGCAGGCATGTCATTTTTTGTATTTAGTGTCTGGGGGGTCACAAAAGTGTACCTGTCAAGTTTCAGCTCTGTAGCATGTCCAGAACCCCTAAAAAACAGCATTTTTCTTATATTTTCAGGAATACGGCTTCTCTGCGGCTGTCTTTTTCTCTTGCAGGCATTTATCGGGCATTTTTTTAGGCAGGCATGTCATTTTTTGTATTTAGTGTCTGGGGGGTCACAAAAGTGTACCTGTCAAGTTTCAGATCTGTAGCATGTCCAGAACCCCTAAAAAACAGCATTTTTCTTATATTTTCAGGAATACGGCTTCTCTGCGGCTGTCTTTTTCTCTTGCAGGCATTTATCGGGCATTTTTTTAGGCAGGCATGTCATTTTTTGTATTTAGTGTCTGGGGGGTCACAAAAGTGTACCTGTCAAGTTTCAGATCTGTAGCATGTCCAGAACCCCTAAAAAACAGCATTTTTCTTATATTTTCAGGAATACGGCTTCTCTGCGGCTGTCTTTTTCTCTTGCAGGCATTTATCGGGCATTTTTTTAGGCAGGCATGTCATTTTTTGTATTTAGTGTCTGGGGGGTCACAAAAGTGTACCTGTCAAGTTTCAGCTCTGTAGCATGTCCAGAACCCCTAAAAAACAGCATTTTTCTTATATTTTCAGGAATACGGCTTCTCTGCGGCTGGCTTTTTCTCTTGCAGGCATTTATCGGGCATTTTTATAGGCAGGCATGTCATTTTTTGTATTTAGTGTCTGGGGGGTCACAAAAGTGTACCTGTCAAGTTTCAGCTCTGTAGCATGTCCAGAACCCCTAAAAAACAGCATTTTTCTTATATTTTCAGGAATACGGCTTCTCTGCGGCTGGCTTTTTCTCTTGCAGGCATTTATCGGGCATTTTTTTAGGCAGGCATGTCATTTTTTGTATTTAGTGTCTGGGGGGTCTAAAAAGTGTACCTGTCAAGTTTCAGCTCTGTAGCATGTCCAGAACCCCTAAAAAACAGCATTTTTCTTATATTTTCAGGAATACGGCTTCTCTGCGGCTGGCTTTTTCTCTTGCAGGCATTTATCGGGCATTTTTTTAGGCAGGCATGTCATTTTTTGTATTTAGTGTCTGGGGGGTCTAAAAAGTGTACCTGTCAAGTTTCAGCTCTGTAGCATGTCCAGAACCCCTAAAAAACAGCATTTTTCTTATATTTTCAGGAATACGGCTTCTCTGCGGCTGGCTTTTTCTCTTGCAGGCATTTATCGGGCATTTTTTTAGGCAGGCATGTCATTTTTTGTATTTAGTGTCTGGGGGGTCACAAAAGTGTACCTGTCAAGTTTCAGCTCTGTAGCATGTCCAGAACCCCTAAAAAACAGCATTTTTCTTATATTTTCAGGAATACGGCTTCTCTGCGGCTGTCTTTTTCTCTTGCAGGCATTTATCGGGCATTTTTTTAGGCAGGCATGTCATTTTTTGTATTTAGTGTCTGGGGGGTCACAAAAGTGTACCTGTCAAGTTTCAGATCTGTAGCATGTCCAGAACCCCTAAAAAACAGCATTTTTCTTATATTTTCAGGAATACGGCTTCTCTTCGGCTGTCTTTTTCTCTTGCAGGCATTTATCGGGCATTTTTTTAGGCAGGCATGTCATTTTTTGTATTTAGTGTCTGGGGGGTCACAAAAGTGTACCTGTCAAGTTTCAGCTCTGTAGCATGTCCAGAACCCCTAAAAAACAGCATTTTTCTTATATTTTCAGGAATACGGCTTCTCTGCGGCTGTCTTTTTCTCTTGCAGGCATTTATCGGGCATTTTTTTAGGCAGGCATGTCATTTTTTGTATTTAGTGTCTGGGGGGTCACAAAAGTGTACCTGTCAAGTTTCAGATCTGTAGCATGTCCAGAACCCCTAAAAAACAGCATTTTTCTTATATTTTCAGGAATACGGCTTCTCTGCGGCTGTCTTTTTCTCTTGCAGGCATTTATCGGGCATTTTTTTAGGCAGGCATGTCATTTTTTGTATTTAGTGTCTGGGGGGTCACAAAAGTGTACCTGTCAAGTTTCAGATCTGTAGCATGTCCAGAACCCCTAAAAAACAGCATTTTTCTTATATTTTCAGGAATACGGCTTCTCTGCGGCTGGCTTTTTCTCTTGCAGGCATTTATCGGGCATTTTTTTAGGCAGGCATGTCATTTTTTGTATTTAGTGTCTGGGGGGTCTAAAAAGTGTACCTGTCAAGTTTCAGCTCTGTAGTATGTCCACAACCCAAAAAAAACAGCATTTTTCTTATGATTTTTAGTAGAAAACTAATGCAGTGTCTTTCCAGCTGTCTTTTTTTCTTTCAGGCAAGCTGAAATATGATATGCCAAGGCAAACATGCCTATCAGTTGAGCTATGACACAGACAACACTGCACACATGGGGAAATATGTAAAACAAAAAACAGGAAAAGGAAATTAGGTGACGGTAACAAAACATGATATTGTGATTGGCCAAATAAAAAGTCACCTCGCGATGAGGTCGCGCCAAAGTCGCGCTAAGTCGCGCCAAAGTCGCACTGGAAGCGACGCTACTTTAGTGGTAGCGGCAGTGTAAACCAGCACTAAAACATCCAGTGTGTGAATACGATCAGGTATGATGTTTTATCGGTCAAGTAGTGTAAGGGTTACGCCCGTTGCCCGCTTCACAGTGACAGACCAAACTCTGACAGACCAAACTCCCCGTTTAACAGTCAGTCAGTCCATTTGCACAACCGCAAACTCCCAATTTGCACAAGGTTGGATACCAAGCTAGCCATGTCCCGTTCCTTGTCCTCACTGACATCATTGAAGGTCTCTTCCTCCACCCAGCCACATACAACACCAAGGGTCCCCGAAAGGTGAGAACAAGCCCCCTGGGACGCCTGCTGTGGCTGGTATTCCACCTCCTCAAAGCCACCTTCCTCCTCTGACTTCTCTTCTTCAGACTCCTCTCTCTGCGTTGCCACAGGTCCAGCAATTGACA
>NW_028118975.1:0-13706 GCF_965119305.1 Pelophylax lessonae | reverse complement strand
CATCTCAGCACTAGCAGCAGTTCACCTATTATTCCTCCATGAAACAGGATCCAATAACCCCTCTGGAATCCCATCTGATTCAGACAAAATCCCCTTTCACCCCTACTATACCATTAAAGATATCCTAGGCGCCCTATTCCTCATTTTAACACTAACACTACTAGTATTATTCTCACCTGACCTATTAGGAGACCCAGACAATTATATTCCTGCTAACCCACTCAACACACCTCCCCATATCAAACCTGAATGATACTTCCTATTCGCATATGCTATCCTACGATCCATCCCTAATAAACTAGGAGGAGTACTTGCCTTAGTTTTTTCTATTCTAGTTCTAGTTATCATTCCCCTACTGCACACCTCAAAACAACGAAGCATGATATTCCGCCCACTAAGCCAGTGCTTGTTCTGATTACTAGTAGCTGATCTCCTTACACTAACCTGAATCGGCGGCCAACCAGTAGAACACCCATTCATTACTATCGGCCAATTAGCTTCAATCCTCTATTTCATAATCCTCCTAGTCTTCATGCCAATCGTCAGTATTATTGAAAATAATCTATTAAAATGAAGAGTCTTTGTAGTATATCAATTACTTTGGTCTTGTAAACCAAAAATGGAGAACCCTATCTCCCTAAGACTCAAGGAAGAAGCAACAGCCCCACCATCAGCACCCAAAGCTGACATTCTAATTAAACTATTCCCTGATTTCCTCACCACCATTTTTTCAATTCATATATTTAACAACATTCAATGTGCTTCCCCAGTATGTATTCTTCTTATTTCTTCCTCCCCCTATGTACGTCGTGCATTAGTGGTTTGCCCCATGCATATAAGCATGTACATATTATGATTGATCTTGCATGCATGCATTTCACTTAGATCACGAGCTTTATCACCATGCCTCGAGAAACCATCAACCCTTGCCTGAAGTATACCTCTTCTCGCTCCGGGCCCATTACATGTGGGGGTTTCTATTCTGAAACTATACCTGGCATCTGGTTCTTACTTCAGGGCCATGATAGTCCTCAATCCAATCCTACTAACCCTTCAAATGGGACATCTCGATGGACTAATGACTAATCAGCCCATGATCACACATAACTGTGGTGTCATGCATTTGGTATTTTTAATTTTTTGGGGGGGAGAAATTGGTATCACTCAGCTATGGCCAGGTATGGCCTCGTAGCAGTCAAATAAATTGTAGCTGGACTTATCCTTCATCATTTATCCGCATCGCACAACCATAAGGTGTTATTCAGTCAATGGTCACAGGACATAGACACACACGTACACACACGTACACGTACACGTACACACACGTACACGTACACGTACACACACGTACACGTACACGTACACACACGTACACGTACACGTACACACACGTACACGTACACGTACACACACGTACACGTACACGTACACACACGTACACGTACACGTACACACACGTACACGTACACGTACACACACGTACACGTACACGTACACACACGTACACGTACACGTACACACACGTACACGTACACGTACACGTACACACACGTACACGTACACGTACACACGTACGCATACACGCACACGCACGTACGTACACGTGTATACACGTACACGTATTCAACAGATAGAGATTAACTTAGATCAAACCCCCCTTACCCCCCGTAACTTCAAAAGTATACAAACACTTATAATCGCTCTGCCAAACCCCAAAAACAGAACTAAGCATATGCAACATGTATTAGAAGTCACTTATACTAATATTATATACTATAATCTCCATAATTCACCCATTGAAAAATCTCTATTCTACTAAGCTATCTATAGATGTATTTTTTTACCCATACCATCCTCTAAAAAACTCCTTTTAACAAAATTTCAACTTTTTTTCACTCCACTACTTGTTAATGTAGCTTATTAAATAAAGCAAGGCACTGAAAATGCCTAGAAGAGTCACAAGACTCCATAAACATAAAGGTTTGGTCCTGGCCTTCCCATTGGTTATTAACAGAGTTACACATGCAAGTCTCCACATCCCGGTGAAAATGCCCTCTAAATCTCTAAACAGATTAAAAGGAGCGGGTATCAAGCACACTAAATTAGTAGCTCATAACGCCTTGCTCAACCACACCCCCACGGGACACAGCAGTGATAAAAATTAAGCCATGAACGAAAGTTTGACTAAGCCATGTTAACACCAAGAGTTGGTAAATTTCGTGCCAGCCACCGCGGTCATACGATTAACCCAAATCAATGGGCCAACGGCGTAAAACGTGTTAAGGACTATACAACACTAAAGTTAAAATTTAACCAGGCCGTAAAAAGCTACTGTTAATACAAAACAAACCACGAAAGTGACTTTACCACTTCCGACAACACGATAGCTGAGATCCAAACTGGGATTAGATACCCCACTATGCTCAGCCCTAAACATAAATAATTCACATAACAAAATTACTTGCCAGAGAACTACTAGCAATAGCTTAAAACTCAAAGGACTTGGCGGTGCTTTACATCCCTCTAGAGGAGCCTGTTCTATAATCGATAAACCCCGATAAACCTCACCACTTCTAGCTAAATCAGTCTATATACCGCCATCTTCAGCAAACCCTTAAAAGGAAGAAAAGTAAGCACAATAATGATACATAAAAAAGTTAGGTCAAGGTGTAACCCATGAAGTGGGAAGAAATGGGCTACATTTTCTAACCAAGAACATACTCACGAAAGTTTTTATGAAAACTAAAAACTAAAGGTGGATTTAGTAGTAAATTAAGAATAGAGAGCTTAATTGAATAGGGCCATAAAGCACGCACACACCGCCCGTCACCCTCCTCAAGCAACTCATCCAAAAACTGCATAATATAGACAATTCAAGGCAAGAGGAGATAAGTCGTAACAAGGTAAGCATACTGGAAAGTGTGCTTGGATAAACCAAAGTGTAGCTTAACTAAAGCATCCGGCTTACACCCAGAAGATTTCATTTATTAATGACCACTTTGAACCAAAACTAGCCCAACTTACCCACAACACAATTACCATAATACCATAAATCAAAACATTTAATCACATTATTACAGTATAGGTGATAGAAATTCTACTTGGAGCTATAGAGAAAGTACCGCAAGGGAATGATGAAAGAAATATTTAAAGTAAAAAACAGCAAAGATTACCCCTTATACCTTTTGCATAATGAATTAGCTAGAACAATTTAGCAAAGAGACCTTAAGCTAAATACCCCGAAACCAGACGAGCTACCTGTGAACAATCCACAGGGGTACACTCATCTATGTTGCAAAATAGTGAGAAGATTTACAGGTAGAGGTGAAAAGCCTAACGAGCCTGGTGATAGCTGGTTGCCCAGAACAGAATCTCAGTTCAACTTTAAATTTACCCAATAAACATCAAATTGTAATGTAAATTTAAAATATAGTCTAAAAAGGTACAGCTTTTTAGAACAAGGATACAACCTTGCTTAGAGAGTAAAATCAAATAAAACCATAGTAGGCCTAAGAGCAGCCACCAATTAAGAAAGCGTTCAAGCTCAACAATATACCCCCCCTTAATCCCCACAATCCAAAATAACTCCTAATATACTACTGGGCTAATCTATTTAATAATAGAAGCAATAATGCTAATATGAGTAACAAGAAATACTTCTCCTTGCATAAGCTTATACCTGCTAACGAATGCTCACTGATAGTTAACAACACGATAAAATAAACCACTAATAAACACACCTATCAAACCAATTGTTAATCCAACACAGGCATGCAGTAAGGAAAGATTAAAAGAAGTAAAAGGAACTCGGCAAACTCAAACCCCGCCTGTTTACCAAAAACATCACCTCCAGCATATCTAGTATTGGAGGCACTGCCTGCCCAGTGACATTAGTTTAACGGCCGCGGTATCCTGACCGTGCAAAGGTAGCATAATCATTTGTTCTCTAAATAGGGACTTGTATGAATGGCCACACGAGGGTTTAACTGTCTCTTACTTCCAATCAGTGAAATTGACCTTTCCGTGAAGAGGCGGGAATACACAAATAAGACGAGAAGACCCTATGGAGCTTTAATTAACTAACCCATAATAATTTATAAACTCACCTACCAGGTCTAACACAATATTATTACTGAGTTAACAATTTAGGTTGGGGTGACCTCGGAGAATAAAACAACCTCCGAGTGATTAAATCACAGACAAACCAGTCGAAGCATTTTATCATTTATTGATCCAATATCTTGATCAACGGAACAAGTTACCCTAGGGATAACAGCGCAATCCTATTTGAGAGTCCATATCAACAATAGGGTTTACGACCTCGATGTTGGATCAGGACATCCTAATGGTGCAGCAGCTATTAAGGGTTCGTTTGTTCAACGATTAAAGTCCTACGTGATCTGAGTTCAGACCGGAGTAATCCAGGTCGGTTTCTATCTATTATAACAACTTCTCCCAGTACGAAAGGACAAGAGAAGTAAGGCCAATTCTACCGGAAAGCCTTAGGACTAATAGATGATATAATCTTAATCTAACCAGTCCACTCCCCATATGACCCTAGAAATAGGGTTTGTTAGGGTGGCAGAGCCCAGTAATTGCGTAAAACTTAAACTTTTATTCCCAGAGGTTCAAATCCTCTTCCTAACAACATGTTTATAGTTAACACTATCTCACTAATTGTGCCAATCCTACTAGCCGTAGCTTTTCTAACATTAGTAGAACGAAAAGTACTAGGATATATACAACTTCGCAAAGGCCCAAACATTGTAGGACCTTACGGCCTCCTACAACCAATTGCAGATGCTGTAAAACTCTTTACAAAAGAACCCCTACGACCACTAACATCATCCATCACCATATTTGTTATAGCTCCCATCCTAGCCCTAACACTAGCCCTAACAATATGAATCCCACTACCCATGCCCTACCCACTCATTAATATAAACCTAGGAATTTTATTTATATTAGCAATATCAAGCCTAGCCGTTTACTCTATCCTGTGGTCAGGATGGGCCTCAAACTCAAAATACGCTTTAATCGGAGCTCTACGAGCTGTAGCCCAAACAATCTCATATGAAGTCACACTAGCCATCATCCTGCTATCAGTATTACTAATAAACGGCTCCTTTACCTTATCCACATTAATTATCACACAAGAACATCTATGACTAGTCTTCCCAGCATGACCTCTAGCCATAATATGATTTATCTCAACCCTAGCAGAAACCAACCGCGCCCCATTTGACCTAACAGAAGGAGAATCAGAATTAGTCTCAGGCTTCAACGTTGAATATGCAGCAGGACCATTTGCCCTGTTCTTCCTAGCCGAATACGCAAATATCATTATAATAAATATCCTCACAACCATCTTATTTTTCGGCGCATTCCACACCCCCTACCTACCAGAATTATATTCCATCAACTTCACCATAAAAGCACTCCTGCTAACAATCTCCTTCCTATGAATTCGAGCATCCTACCCACGATTCCGCTACGACCAACTCATACATTTATTATGAAAAAATTTTCTCCCACTAACACTAGCCCTATGCATATGACACATAGCCCTTCCCATTATAACAGCGAGCATTCCACCCCAAACATAAGAAATATGTCTGACAAAAGAGTTACTTTGATAGAGTAAATCATAGAGGTTCAAACCCTCTTATTTCTAGAACTATAGGAATTGAACCTAATCCTAAGAACTCAAAAATCTTCGTGCTACCAAATTTACACTAAATTCTAAAGTAAGGTCAGCTAAATAAGCTATCGGGCCCATACCCCGAAAATGTTGGTTTATCCCCTTCCCGTACTAATCAAGCCCCCAATTCTCATCATCATCATGTTTACCGTCGTCTCGGGGACTATAATAGTACTAATAAGCTCCCACTGATTGATAATCTGAATTGGGTTCGAAATAAATATACTAGCCATCATCCCAATTCTAATAAAAAAATTTAGCCCACGAGCAGTAGAAGCATCAACAAAATACTTCCTCACACAAGCCACCGCATCCATGCTTCTTATACTAGGAATTATTGTCAATCTATTACTAACAGGGCAATGAACAGTCTCAAGTACCCTAAACTCAACCGCATCTAACATAATAACAGTAGCCCTAGCAATAAAACTAGGCCTATCACCCTTTCACTTCTGAGTACCTGAAGTAACTCAAGGAGTCCCATTACCATCAGGAATAATTTTACTAACCTGACAAAAAATCGCTCCCCTATCAATTCTATACCAAATTTACCCATCCATAAACTCACATTTACTGACAACTATAGCAATTACATCAGTCCTAATCGGAGGATGAGGAGGACTGAACCAAACACAACTACGAAAAATCCTGGCCTACTCATCAATCGCACACATAGGATGAATAATCGCCGTAACAACATACAACCCAACCCTTACACTGCTAAACCTCTTAATTTACATCACAATAACTTTAGGAACATTCATACTATTCTCATTCAACTCATCCACAACTACACTATCATTATCCCTCATATGAAATAAACTACCATTAATCACCTCACTAATTCTAATCACAATACTATCATTAGGAGGCCTTCCTCCACTTTCAGGCTTTATTCCCAAATGAATAATTATCCATGAACTCACAAAAAACAACATAATTACACTAGCAATATTCATAGCAATAACAGCCCTATTAAATTTATACTTTTACATACGACTAACATACGCAACAGCACTAACTTTATTTCCCTCAACAAATACTATAAAAATAAAATGACAATTTGAAAACACAAAAAATACAACCCTACTATCCCCCCTAATTGTAATCTCAACCATACTACTCCCACTTACACCAATAATATCAACACTATTCTAGAAGTTTAGGTTAAAATAGACCAAGGGCCTTCAAAGCCCCAAGTAAGTGTCACTCACTTAACTCCTGAGCCATTATAAGGACTGCAAGAGCATATCTCACATCTATTGAACGCAAATCAATCACTTTAATTAAGCTAAGCCCTTCCTAGATTGGTGGGCTACCATCCCACGAAACTTTAGTTAACAGCTAAATACCCTAATCAACTGGCTTCAATCTACTTCTCCCGCCGCGAAGAAAAAAAAGGCGGGAGAAGCCCCGGCAGGGTTGAAGCTGCTTCTTTGAATTTGCAATTCAATGTGATATTTCACCACAGAGCTTGGCAAAAAGGGGACTTAAACCCCTATTCTTAGATTTACAGTCTAATGCCCTTGTCGGCCATTTTACCTATGTTCATTAATCGATGATTATTTTCTACTAACCATAAAGATATTGGCACCCTCTACCTTTTATTCGGCGCATGAGCCGGAATAGTAGGAACTGCTCTTAGTCTTCTAATCCGTGCTGAACTAGGTCAACCTGGCGCCCTGCTAGGAGACGACCAGATTTACAATGTAATCGTAACAGCCCACGCATTTGTAATAATTTTCTTCATAGTAATACCTATTATAATTGGGGGCTTTGGAAACTGACTCATCCCTCTGATAATCGGTGCACCTGATATAGCATTTCCACGAATAAATAATATAAGCTTCTGACTTCTACCCCCCTCTTTCCTTCTCCTTTTAGCTTCCTCAATGGTAGAGGCAGGCGCAGGAACAGGATGAACCGTTTATCCTCCCTTAGCAGGAAACCTAGCACACGCAGGAGCATCCGTAGACCTAGCAATTTTCTCCCTACACTTAGCAGGAATTTCATCTATTCTAGGGTCTATCAACTTTATCACTACTATTATTAACATAAAACCTCCCGCTATATCACAATACCAAACCCCCTTATTCGTATGATCTGTCTTAGTTACAGCTGTATTACTACTTCTATCCTTGCCAGTCCTAGCAGCAGGTATTACTATGTTACTCACGGACCGCAATCTGAATACTACTTTCTTTGACCCAGCCGGAGGAGGGGACCCTATCCTATATCAACACCTATTCTGATTTTTCGGACACCCCGAAGTTTATATCTTAATTCTACCAGGATTTGGCATTATTTCACATGTAGTAACTTACTACTCAGGAAAAAAAGAACCTTTTGGTTACATAGGGATAGTATGAGCAATGATATCAATCGGCTTCCTAGGATTTATTGTATGAGCCCACCATATGTTCACTGTAGGCCTAGACGTAGACACACGAGCATATTTCACTTCAGCTACCATAATTATTGCTATCCCAACAGGTGTAAAAGTATTTAGCTGATTAGCTACGCTGCACGGAGGGAACATCAAATGATCTCCAGCTATGCTATGGGCCTTAGGGTTTATCTTTTTATTTACAGTGGGTGGCTTAACGGGTATTGTATTATCAAACTCATCACTAGACATCGTTCTTCACGATACATATTACGTAGTAGCACATTTTCACTACGTTCTTTCAATAGGGGCAGTATTTGCAATCATAGGCGGATTCGTTCACTGGTTCCCATTATTTACAGGCTACACCCTAAATGATACTTGAGCAAAAATCCACTTTACAATCATATTTGTAGGAGTAAATATAACATTCTTTCCCCAACATTTCCTAGGATTATCAGGTATACCTCGACGCTACTCTGATTACCCAGACGCATACACAACATGAAACACAGTATCTTCCATAGGCTCATTCATTTCACTAACAGCAGTAATACTAATAATCTTCATAATTTGAGAAGCCTTTGCATCCAAACGAGAAGTATCTACAGTAGAATTAACCTCAACAAACATCGAATGACTACATGGATGTCCTCCCCCATACCACACATTCGAAGAACCAACCTATGTATTATCCAAGTAAATAAGAAAGGAAGGAATCGAACCCCCTAAAACTGGTTTCAAGCCAATGTCATAGCCATTATGTCTTTCTCGATAAGAGGTATTAGTAAAAATTACATGACTTTGTCAAAGTCAAATTATAGGTGAAAGTCCTTTATATCTCTATGGCGTACCCTTTCCAAACAGGCCTCCAAGACGCAGCCTCTCCTATCATAGAAGAGCTCCTACACTTTCATGACCATACATTAATAATCGTATTCTTAATTAGCTCCCTTGTTCTCTACATTATTTCAGTAATACTAACCACTAAACTCACACATACTAGTACTATAGACGCTCAAGCAGTAGAAACAATTTGAACCATCTTACCAGCTATTATTCTAATCATAATTGCTTTACCCTCACTACGGATCCTTTATATAATAGATGAAATTAATAACCCTTCCTTGACTGTAAAAACCATAGGCCACCAATGATATTGAAGCTATGAATACACAGACTACGAAGACCTAAATTTTGACTCTTATATAATCCCAACTCAAGAATTAAAACCTGGAGAATTACGATTATTAGAAGTAGATAATCGAGTAGTCCTCCCAATAGAAATAACAATTCGTATACTAATCTCTTCCGAAGACGTATTACACTCATGAGCTGTTCCATCCCTAGGACTAAAAACTGACGCCATTCCAGGGCGCCTAAACCAAACTACTATTATAGCCATGCGACCAGGACTATATTACGGCCAATGCTCTGAAATCTGCGGCTCTAATCACAGCTTTATACCAATTGTTCTTGAGTTAGTGCCTCTGTCGCACTTCGAAAAATGATCTGCCTCAATATTATAAATTCACCGAGAAGCTAAACAGCATTAACCTTTTAAGTTAAAGATTGAGAGCATCAACCTCTCCTCAGTGATATGCCACAACTAGACACTTCAACATGATTTGTCACAATCTTATCAATAATCATTACTCTGTTTTTTATATTTCAACTAAAAGTATCAAAATATAACTTTCCAGAAAACCCCGAACCAAAGTCACTGACTACATCAAAGTCTACTACACCTTGAGAAAACAAATGAACGAAAATCTATTTTCCTCATTCATTACCCCAACAATAATAGGACTCCCTATCGTAATTATTATCACTATGTTTCCAAGCATTATATTCCCATCACCTACCCGACTAATCAATAATCGACTCATCTCCATTCAACAATGATTAGTGCAACTAACATCAAAACAAATATTATCCATCCACAACCAAAAAGGACAAACTTGAGCCCTGATATTAATATCACTAATCTTATTTATCGGCTCTACTAATTTATTAGGCCTCCTGCCCCACTCATTCACCCCCACCACACAACTATCTTTAAATCTGGGTATAGCCATCCCCTTATGAGCAGGCACTGTAATCACTGGTTTTCGGCATAAAACAAAAGCCTCTTTAGCCCACTTTCTACCACAAGGAACACCACTACCTCTAATTCCCATACTTATTATTATCGAGACTATTAGCCTATTCATTCAACCCATAGCCCTGGCCGTACGACTAACGGCCAATATCACCGCAGGCCACCTATTAATTCACCTGATCGGAGGGGCTACTTTAGCCCTAATAAACATTAGCACAATTACAGCAATAGTTACCTTCACTATCCTCGTCCTCCTAACTATCCTAGAATTCGCAGTAGCTCTTATCCAGGCCTATGTATTCACCTTACTAGTAAGCTTATACTTACACGACAATACTTAATGACCCACCAAACACACTCATACCATATAGTTAACCCAAGCCCATGGCCCCTAACAGGAGCATTATCCGCCCTGCTCACAACATCAGGTTTAGTAATGTGATTTCATCACAACTCATCATTCCTCCTTACCCTGAGTATGGCAACTAATATATTAACTATATACCAATGATGACGAGATGTAGTCCGAGAAGGTACATTTCAAGGCCACCATACTCCTACTGTCCAAAAAGGCCTACGATACGGAATAATTCTTTTTATTACCTCAGAAATTTTCTTCTTCGCAGGCTTCTTCTGAGCTTTCTATCATTCAAGCCTAGCACCAACCCCTGAACTAGGTGGATGCTGGCCACCTACAGGTATTACCCCTTTAAACCCCTTAGAAGTACCACTACTCAACACCTCAGTCTTACTAGCCTCTGGAGTCTCTATTACCTGAGCCCATCACAGCCTTATAGAAGGAGACCGCAAACATATAATCCAAGCCCTATTTATTACAATCCTCCTAGGTTTGTATTTTACCATTTTACAAACCTCAGAATACTACGAAGCCCCATTCACAATTTCTGATGGGATCTACGGCTCTACATTCTTTATAGCTACAGGATTCCACGGCCTTCACGTCATCATCGGATCTACCTTTCTCATCGTATGCTTCCTACGACAACTAAACTATCACTTCACATCTGACCACCACTTTGGATTCGAAGCTGCTGCCTGATACTGACACTTCGTAGATGTAGTATGACTATTCCTATATGTATCCATCTATTGATGAGGATCTTATTTCTCTAGTATTAATAAGTACAATTGACTTCCAATCAATTAGTTCTGGTTGAATCCAGAGAGAAATAATAAATATAATATTAATTATACTCATCAATGTTTCATTAGCATCCCTACTTGTCACAATCGCATTTTGACTCCCTCAATTAAATATTTATACAGAAAAAGCAAGCCCATATGAATGCGGCTTCGATCCACTAGGGTCAGCACGTTTACCTTTCTCCATAAAATTTTTTCTAGTAGCCATTACATTTTTGCTATTTGACCTAGAAATCGCTCTCCTTCTACCACTACCATGAGCCTCACAATCAATTAACCTAAAAACCACACTCACTATAGCACTAGCACTAGTTTCACTACTAGCCGCAAGCCTGGCCTATGAATGAACCGAAGAAGGCTTAGAGTGAAACGAATATGATAATTAGTTTAACTAAAACAAATGATTTCGACTCATTAGATTGTAAATCATATTACAATTATCAAATGTCCATGGTATATATCAACATTTTCCTAGCCTTTACTCTATCTTTTATGGGACTACTCATCTACCGATCCCACTTAATATCTTCTCTTCTCTGCCTAGAAGGGATAATATTATCACTCTTCGTTATAATAACAATCACCATCTTAACTAATCACCTTACATTAGCCAGCATAACCCCTATCATCCTTCTTGTATTTGCAGCCTGTGAAGCAGCACTGGGCTTATCCCTTTTAGTTATAATCTCAACTACATACGGAACAGACTACGTACAAAACTTAAACCTACTACAATGCTAAAAATTATTATTCCAACCATAATACTAATTCCTCTAACATGACTATCAAAACCTAATATAATTTGAATTAATATAACAGCCCACAGTATATTAATTAGTTTAATTAGCCTAACATATCTCAACCAACTCACAGACAACAACCTAAACTTCTCATTACTATTCTTCGCAGATTCCTTATCAGCACCCTTGTTAGCACTTACAACATGACTACTCCCTTTAATAATTATAGCAAGCCAGCACCACCTATCAAAAGAAACCTTAATGCGAAAAAAACTTTATATTACAATACTAATCATACTACAACTATTCCTAATCATAACATTCGCTGCTACGGAACTAATCATATTCTATATTCTATTTGAAGCCACACTCATACCAACATTAATCATCATTACCCGCTGGGGTAACCAAACAGAACGACTAAACGCCGGCTTATATTTTTTATTCTACACTCTAGTAGGCTCACTACCTCTATTAGTCGCCCTAGTATGAATCCAAAATAATCTAGGTACCTTAAACCTTTTAATCATTCAATATTGAGCACAACCCCTACTAAATTCATGATCCAATGCCCTATTATGACTAGCATGCATAATAGCATTCATAGTAAAAATACCTTTATATGGCCTCCACCTGTGACTCCCAAAAGCCCACGTAGAAGCTCCTATCGCAGGATCGATAGTCCTTGCCGCCGTCCTCCTAAAATTAGGCGGATACGGAATAATGCGAATTACCACACTACTAAACCCATTAACAAACCACATAGCATACCCCTTCATAATGCTATCATTATGGGGAATAATCATAACCAGCTCTATCTGTCTACGCCAAACAGATCTAAAATCTTTAATCGCCTACTCCTCCGTAAGCCACATGGCCCTAGTAATCATAGCTGTACTCATCCAATCACCATGAAGCTATATGGGAGCAACAGCCCTAATAATTGCACACGGTCTAACATCATCTATGCTATTCTGCCTAGCCAATTCCAACTACGAACGCATTCACAGCCGTACTATAATCCTTGCACGAGGCCTACAAACATTGCTACCACTAATAGCTGCATGATGATTACTTGCCAGCTTAACTAATCTAGCCTTACCACCTACAATCAACCTAGTAGGAGAGTTATTCGTAGTAATAGCTTCATTCTCATGATCTAACATCACCATTATCCTAATAGGCATCAACATTACTATCACTGCCATCTATTCCCTATATATACTAATTACCACACAACGCGGAAAGTACACCCATCACATTAAAAGTATTAAACCATCATTTACACGAGAAAACTCCCTAATAGCCCTACACCTACTACCCCTACTCCTACTTTCACTTAACCCTAAAATTATTCTAGGCCCTATTTACTGTAAATATAGTTTAACAAAAACATTAGATTGTGAATCTAACAATAAAAGCTCAAACCTTTTTATTTACCGAAAAAGTAACACGCAGGAACTGCTAACTCATGCTCCCATGTATAAAAACATGGCTTTTTCAACTTTTAAAGGATAGTAGTAATCCATTGGTCTTAGGAACCAAAAAATTGGTGCAACTCCAAATAAAAGTAATAAATTTATTTACCTCCTCAATACTTATAACACTATTCAT
>NW_028118976.1:0-13734 GCF_965119305.1 Pelophylax lessonae | reverse complement strand
CCCATCTCCCATCTCCCATCTCCCATCGGGCGGCTGGAATCTCCCATAACATCTCCATCTCGACCAATCTCCCATCTCCCATCTCCCATCTCCCATCGGCCTGATCTCCCATCTCCATCTCGCATCTTCCATCTCCCATCTCCCATCTCCCATCGGGCGGCTGGAATCTCCCATCTCCCATCTCCCATCTCCCATCTCCCATCTCCCATCTCCCATCGGGCGGCTGGAATCTCCCATCTCCCATCTCCCATCTCCCATCTCCCATCTCCCATCTCCCATCGGGCGGCTGGAATCTCCCATCTCCCATCTCCCATCTCCCATCTCCCATCTCCCATCTCCCATCGGGCGGCTGGAATCTCCCATCTCCCATCTCCCATCTCCCATCTCCCATCTCCCATCTCCCATCGGGCGGCTGGAATCTCCCATCTCCCATCTCCCATCTCCCATCTCCCATCTCCCATCTCCCATCGGGCGGCTGGAATCTCCCATCTCCCATCTCCCATCTCCCATCTCCCATCTCCCATCTCCCATCGGGCGGCTGGAATCTCCCATCTCCCATCTCCCATCTCCCATCTCCCATCTCCCATCGGGCGGCTGGAATCTCCCATCTCCCATCTCCCATCTCCCATCTCCCATCTCCCATCGGGCGGCTGGAATCTCCCATCTCCCATCTCCCATCTCCCATCTCCCATCTCCCATCGGGCGGCTGAATCTCCCATCTCCATCTCCCATCTCCCATCTCCCATCTCCCATCGGGCGGCTGGAATCTCCCATCTCCCATCTCCCATCTCCCATCTCCCATCTCCCATCGGGCGGCTGGAATCTCCCATCTCCCATCTCCCATCTCCCATCTCCCATCTCCCATCGGGCGGCTGGAATCTCCCATCAACCATCTCCCATCTCCCATCTCCCATCTCCCATCGGGCGGCTGGAATCTCCATCCCATCTCCCATCTCCCATCTCCCATCTCCCATCTCCCATCTCCCATCTCCCATCTCCATCTCCCATCTCCCATCTCCCATCTCCCATCTCCCATCTCCCATCTCCCATCTCCCATCTCCCATCTCCCATCTCCCATCTCCCATCTCCATCTCCCATCTCCCATCTCCCATCTCCCATCTCCCATCTCCCATCTCCATCTCCCATCTCCCATCTCCCATCTCCCATCTGCCCATCTCCCATCTCCCATCTCCCATCTCCCATCTCCCATCTCCCATCGGCGGCTGGAATCCATCACCATCTCCCATCTCCATCTCCATCTCCCATCTCCCATCTCCCATCTCCCATCTCCCATCTCCCATCTCCCATCTCCCATCTCCCATCTCCCATCTCCCATCTCCCATCGGGCGGCTGAATCTCCCATCACCATCTCCCATCTCCCATCTCCATCTCCATCTCCCATCTCCCATCTCCCATCGGCGGCTGGAATCTCCCATCAACCATCTCCATCTCCCATCTCCCATCTCCCATCTCCCATCTCCCATCTCCCATCGGGCGGCTGGATCTCCCATCAACCATCTCCCATCTCCCATCTCCCATCTCCCATCTCCCATCGGGCGGCTGGAATCTCCCATCAACCATCTCCCATCTCCCATCTCCCATCTCCCATCTCCCATCTCCCATCTCCCATCTCCCATCTCCCATCTCCCATCTCCCATCTCCCATCTCCCATCTCCCATCTCCCATCGGGCGGCTGGAATCTCCCATCAACCATCTCCCATCTCCCATCTCCCATCTCCCATCTCCCATCTCCCATCTCCCATCTCCCATCTCCCATCTCCCATCTCCCATCTCCCATCGGCGGCTGAATCTCCCATCAACCATCTCCCATCTCCCATCTCCCATCTCCCATCTCCCATCTCCCATCTCCCATCTCCCATCTCCCATCTCCATCTCCCATCTCCCATCTCCCATCTCCCATCTCCCGATCGCCGAATCTCCCATCAACCATCTCCCATCTCCCATCTCCCATCTCCCATCTCCCATCTCCCATCGGGCGGCTGGAATCTCCCATCTCCCATCTCCCATCTCCCATCTCCCATCTCCCATCTCCATCTCCCATCTCCCATCTCCCATCTCCCATCTCCCATCTCCCATCGGGCGGCTGGAATCTCCATCAACCATCTCCCATCTCCCATCTCCCATCTCCCATCTCCCATCTCCCATCTCCCATCGGGCGGCTGGAATCTCCCATCAACCATCTCCCATCTCCCATCTCCCATCTCCCATCTCCCATCTCCCATCTCCCATCTCCCATCTCCCATCTCCCATCTCCCATCTCCCATCTCCCGGCTGGAATCTCCCATCTCCCATCTCCCATCTCCCATCTCCCATCTCCCATCTCCCATCTCCCATCTCCCATCTCCCATCTCCCATCTCCCATCTCCCATCTCCCATCTCCATCGGGCGGCTGGAATCTCCCATCTCCCATCTCCCATCTCCCATCTCCCATCTCCATCTCCCATCTCCCATCTCCCATCGGGCGGCTGGAATCTCCCATCTCCCATCTCCCATCTCCCATCTCCCATCTCCCATCTCCCATCTCCATCTCCCATCTCCCATCTCCCATCGGGCGGCTGGAATCTCCCATCTCCCATCTCCCATCTCCCATCTCCCATCTCCCATCTCCCATCTCCCATCTCCCATCTCCCATCTCCCATCTCCCATCTGGCGGCTGGAATCTCCCATCTCCCATCTCCCATCTCCCATCTCCCATCTCCCATCTCCCATCTCCCATCTCCCATCTCCCATCTCCCATCGGGCGGCTGGAATCTCCCATCTCCATCTCCCATCTCCCATCTCCCATCTCCCATCTCCCATCTCCCATCTCCCATCTCCCATCTCCCATCTCCCATCTCCCATCTCCCATCTCCCATCTCCCATCTCCCATCTCGCGGCTGGAATCTCCCATCAACCATCTCCCATCGGGCGGCTGGAATCTCCCATCTCCCATCTCCCATCTCCCATCTCCCATCTCCCATCTCCCATCTCCCATCTCCCATCGGGCGGCTGGAATCTCCCATCAACCATCTCCATCGGCGGCTGGAATCTCCCATCTCCCATCTCCCATCTCCCATCTCCCATCTCCCATCTCCCATCTCCCATCTCCCATCAACCATCTCCCATCGGGCGGCTGGAATCTCCCATCTCCCATCTCCCATCTCCCATCTCCCATCTCCCATCTCCCATCTCCCATCTCCCATCTCCCATCTCCCATCGGGCGGCTGGAATCTCCCATCAACCGATCTCCCATCTCCCATCTCCCATCTCCCATCTCCCATCTCCCATCTCCCATCTCCCATCTCCCATCGGGCGGCTGGAATCTCCCATCAACCATCTCCCATCTCCCATCTCCCATCTCCCATCTCCCATCTCCCATCTCCCATCTCCCATCTCCCATCTCCCATCTCCCATCTCCCATCTCCCATCTCCCATCTCCCATCGGCGGCTGGAATCTCCCATCAACCATCTCCCATCGGGCGCTGGAATCTCCCATCTCCCATCTCCCATCTCCCATCTCCCATCTCCCATCTCCCATCTCCCATCTCCCATCTCCCATCTCCCATCTCCCATCGGGCGGCTGGAATCTCCCATCAACCATCTCCATCGGGCGGCTGGAATCTCCCATCTCCCATCTCCCATCTCCCATCTCCCATCTCCATCTCCCATCTCCCATCTCCCATCTCCCATCTCCCATCTCCATCTCCCATCGGGCGGCTGGAATCTCCCATCTCCCATCTCCCATCTCCCATCTCCCATCTCCCATCTCCCATCTCCCATCTCCCATCTCCCATCGGCGGCTGGAATCTCCCATCAACCATCTCCCATCGGGCGGCTGGAATCTCCCATCTCCATCTCCCATCTCCCATCTCCCATCTCCCATCTCCCATCTCCCATCTCCCATCTCCATCTCCCATCTCCCATCTCCCATCTCCCATCTCCCATCTCCCATCAACCATCTCCCATCTCCCATCTCCCATCGGGCGGCTGGAATCTCCCATCAACCATCTCCCATCTCCCATCTCCCATCGGGCGGCTGGAATCTCCCATCAACCATCTCCCATCTCCCATCTCCCATCGGGCGGCTGGAATCTCCCATCAACCATCTCCCATCTCCCATCTCCCATCGGGCGGCTGGAATCTCCCATCAACCATCTCCCATCTCCCATCTCCCATCGGGCGGCTGGAATCTCCCATCTCCCATCTCCCATCTCCCATCTCCCATCTCCCATCTCCCATCTCCCATCGGGCGGCTGGAATCTCCCATCTCCCATCTCCCATCTCCCATCTCCCATCTCCCATCTCCCATCGGGCGGCTGGAATCTCCCATCTCCCATCTCCCATCTCCCATCTCCCATCTCCCATCTCCCATCTCCCATCGGGCGGCTGGAATCTCCCATCAACCATCTCCCATCTCCCATCTCCCATCGGGCGGCTGGAATCTCCCATCAACCATCTCCCATCGGGCGGCTGGAATCTCCCATCTCCCATCTCCCATCTCCCATCTCCCATCTCCCATCTCCCATCTCCCATCTCCCATCTCCCATCGGGCGGCTGGAATCTCCCATCTCCCATCTCCCATCTCCCATCTCCCATCTCCCATCTCCCATCTCCCATCGGGCGCCTGGAATCTCCCATCAACCATCTCCCATCTCCCATCTCCCATCGGGCGGCTGGAATCTCCCATCAACCATCTCCCATCGGGCGGCTGGAATCTCCCATCTCCCATCTCCCATCTCCCATCTCCCATCTCCCATCTCCCATCTCCCATCTCCCATCTCCCATCTCCCATCTCCCATCTCCCATCTCCCATCGGGCGGCTGGAATCTCCCATCAACCATCTCCCATCTCCCATCTCCCATCTCCCATCTCCCATCTCCCATCTCCCATCTCCCATCTCCCATCTCCCATCTCCCATCTCCCATCTCCCATCTCCCATCGGGCGGCTGGAATCTCCCATCTCCCATCTCCCATCTCCCATCTCCCATCTCCCATCTCCCATCTCCCATCTCCCATCTCCCATCTCCCATCTCCCATCTCCCATCTCCCATCGGGCGGCTGGAATCTCCCATCAACCATCTCCCATCTCCCATCTCCCATCTCCCATCTCCCATCTCCCATCTCCCATCTCCCATCTCCCATCTCCCATCTCCCATCTCCCATCGGGCGGCTGGAATCTCCCATCTCCCATCTCCCATCTCCCATCTCCCATCTCCCATCTCCCATCTCCCATCTCCCATCTCCCATCTCCCATCGGGCGGCTGGAATCTCCCATCAACCATCTCCCATCTCCCATCTCCCATCTCCCATCTCCCATCTCCCATCTCCCATCTCCCATCTCCCATCTCCCATCTCCCATCGGGCGGCTGGAATCTCCCATCAACCATCTCCCATCTCCCATCTCCCATCTCCCATCTCCCATCTCCCATCTCCCATCTCCCATCTCCCATCTCCCATCTCGCGGCTGGAATCTCCCATCAACCATCTCCCATCGGGCGGCTGGAATCTCCCATCTCCCATCTCCCATCTCCCATCTCCCATCTCCCATCTCCCATCTCCCATCTCCCATCTCCCATCGGGCGGCTGGAATCTCCCATCAACCATCTCCCATCGGGCGGCTGGAATCTCCCATCTCCCATCTCCCATCTCCCATCTCCCATCTCCCATCTCCCATCTCCCATCTCCCATCAACCATCTCCCATCGGGCGGCTGGAATCTCCCATCTCCCATCTCCCATCTCCCATCTCCCATCTCCCATCTCCCATCTCCCATCGGGCGGCTGGAATCTCCCATCAACCATCTCCCATCTCCCATCTCCCATCTCCCATCTCCCATCTCCCATCTCCCATCTCCCATCTCCCATCTCCCATCTCCCATCTCCCATCGGGCGGCTGGAATCTCCCATCAACCATCTCCCATCTCCCATCTCCCATCTCCCATCTCCCATCTCCCATCTCCCATCTCCCATCTCCCATCTCCCATCTCCCATCTCCCATCTCCCATCTCCCATCTCCCATCGGGCGGCTGGAATCTCCCATCAACCATCTCCCATCGGGCGGCTGGAATCTCCCATCTCCCATCTCCCATCTCCCATCTCCCATCTCCCATCTCCCATCTCCCATCTCCCATCTCCCATCGGGCGGCTGGAATCTCCCATCAACCATCTCCCATCGGGCGGCTGGAATCTCCCATCTCCCATCTCCCATCTCCCATCTCCCATCTCCCATCTCCCATCTCCCATCTCCCATCTCCCATCTCCCATCTCCCATCTCCCATCTCCCATCTCCCATCTCCCATCTCCCATCTCCCATCGGGCGGCTGGAATCTCCCATCTCCCATCTCCCATCTCCCATCTCCCATCTCCCATCTCCCATCTCCCATCTCCCATCTCCCATCTCCCATCTCCCATCTCCCATCGGGCGGCTGGAATCTCCCATCAACCATCTCCCATCGGGCGGCTGGAATCTCCCATCTCCCATCTCCCATCTCCCATCTCCCATCTCCCATCTCCCATCTCCCATCTCCCATCTCCCATCTCCCATCAACCATCTCCCATCTCCCATCTCCCATCGGGCGGCTGGAATCTCCCATCAACCATCTCCCATCTCCCATCTCCCATCGGGCGGCTGGAATCTCCCATCAACCATCTCCCATCTCCCATCTCCCATCGGGCGGCTGGAATCTCCCATCAACCATCTCCCATCTCCCATCTCCCATCGGGCGGCTGGAATCTCCCATCAACCATCTCCCATCTCCCATCTCCCATCGGGCGGCTGGAATCTCCCATCTCCCATCTCCCATCTCCCATCTCCCATCTCCCATCTCCCATCTCCCATCGGGCGGCTGGAATCTCCCATCTCCCATCTCCCATCTCCCATCTCCCATCTCCCATCTCCCATCTCCCATCGGGCGGCTGGAATCTCCCATCAACCATCTCCCATCTCCCATCTCCCATCGGGCGGCTGGAATCTCCCATCAACCATCTCCCATCGGGCGGCTGGAATCTCCCATCTCCCATCTCCCATCTCCCATCTCCCATCTCCCATCTCCCATCTCCCATCTCCCATCTCCCATCTCCCATCTCCCATCGGGCGGCTGGAATCTCCCATCAACCATCTCCCATCGGGCGGCTGGAATCTCCCATCTCCCATCTCCCATCTCCCATCTCCCATCTCCCATCTCCCATCTCCCATCTCCCATCTCCCATCTCCCATCTCCCATCTCCCATCTCCCATCTCCCATCTCCCATCTCCCATCGGGCGGCTGGAATCTCCCATCTCCCATCTCCCATCTCCCATCTCCCATCTCCCATCTCCCATCTCCCATCTCCCATCTCCCATCTCCCATCTCCCATCTCCCATCTCCCATCTCCCATCTCCCATCGGGCGGCTGGAATCTCCCATCTCCCATCTCCCATCTCCCATCTCCCATCTCCCATCTCCCATCTCCCATCTCCCATCTCCCATCGGGCGGCTGGAATCTCCCATCAACCATCTCCCATCTCCCATCTCCCATCTCCCATCTCCCATCTCCCATCTCCCATCTCCCATCTCCCATCTCCCATCTCCCATCTCCCATCTCCCATCGGGCGGCTGGAATCTCCCATCAACCATCTCCCATCTCCCATCTCCCATCTCCCATCTCCCATCTCCCATCTCCCATCTCCCATCTCCCATCTCCCATCTCCCATCTCCCATCTCCCATCGGGCGGCTGGAATCTCCCATCAACCATCTCCCATCTCCCATCTCCCATCTCCCATCTCCCATCTCCCATCTCCCATCTCCCATCTCCCATCTCCCATCTCCCATCGGGCGGCTGGAATCTCCCATCAACCATCTCCCATCTCCCATCTCCCATCTCCCATCTCCCATCTCCCATCTCCCATCTCCCATCTCCCATCTCGCGGCTGGAATCTCCCATCAACCATCTCCCATCGGGCGGCTGGAATCTCCCATCTCCCATCTCCCATCTCCCATCTCCCATCTCCCATCTCCCATCTCCCATCTCCCATCGGGCGGCTGGAATCTCCCATCAACCATCTCCCATCGGGCGGCTGGAATCTCCCATCTCCCATCTCCCATCTCCCATCTCCCATCTCCCATCTCCCATCTCCCATCTCCCATCTCCCATCTCCCATCTCCCATCTCCCATCTCCCATCTCCCATCTCCCATCGGGCGGCTGGAATCTCCCATCAACCATCTCCCATCGGGCGGCTGGAATCTCCCATCTCCCATCTCCCATCTCCCATCTCCCATCGGGCGGCTGGAATCTCCCATCTCCCATCTCCCATCTCCCATCTCCCATCGGGCGGCTGGAATCTCCCATCAACCATCTCCCATCTCCCATCTCCCATCGGGCGGCTGGAATCTCCCATCTCCCATCTCCCATCTCCCATCTCCCATCGGGCGGCTGGAATCTCCCATCAACCATCTCCCATCGGGCGGCTGGAATCTCCCATCTCCCATCTCCCATCTCCCATCTCCCATCGGGCGGCTGGAATCTCCCATCAACCATCTCCCATCGGGCGGCTGGAATCTCCCATCTCCCATCTCCCATCTCCCATCTCCCATCGGGCGGCTGGAATCTCCCATCAACCATCTCCCATCGGGCGGCTGGAATCTCCCATCTCCCATCTCCCATCTCCCATCGGGCGGCTGGAATCTCCCATCAACCATCTCCCATCGGGCGGCTGGAATCTCCCATCTCCCATCTCCCATCTCCCATCTCCCATCGGGCGGCTGGAATCTCCCATCAACCATCTCCCATCGGGCGGCTGGAATCTCCCATCTCCCATCTCCCATCTCCCATCTCCCATCGGGCGGCTGGAATCTCCCATCAACCATCTCCCATCGGGCGGCTGGAATCTCCCATCAACCATCTCCCATCTCCCATCTCCCATCTCCCATCTCCCATCTCCCATCTCCCATCTCCCATCTCCCATCTCCCATCTCCCATCTCCCATCTCCCATCTCCCATCTCCCATCTCCCATCTCCCATCTCCCATCTCCCATCTCCCATCTCCCATCTCCCATCTCCCATCTCCCATCTCCCATCTCCCATCAACCATCAACCATCTCCCATCGGGCGGCTGGAATCTCCCATCAACCATCTCCCATCGGGCGGCTGGAATCTCCCATCTCCCATCTCCCATCTCCCATCTCCCATCTCCCATCTCCCATCTCCCATCTCCCATCTCCCATCTCCCATCTCCCATCTCCCATCTCCCATCTCCCATCAACCATCTCCCATCGGGCGGCTGGAATCTCCCATCAACCATCTCCCATCGGGCGGCTGGAATCTCCCATCAACCATCTCCCATCTCCCATCTCCCATCTCCCATCTCCCATCTCCCATCGGGCGGCTGGAATCTCCCATCAACCATCTCCCATCTCCCATCTCCCATCTCCCATCTCCCATCTCCCATCTCCCATCTCCCATCGGGCGGCTGGAATCTCCCATCTCCCATCTCCCATCTCCCATCTCCCATCTCCCATCTCCCATCTCCCATCTCCCATCTCCCATCTCCCATCTCCCATCTCCCATCTCCCATCTCCCATCTCCCATCTCCCATCTCCCATCTCCCATCTCCCATCAACCATCTCCCATCGGGCGGCTGGAATCTCCCATCAACCATCTCCCATCGGGCGGCTGGAATCTCCCATCTCCCATCTCCCATCTCCCATCTCCCATCTCCCATCTCCCATCTCCCATCTCCCATCTCCCATCTCCCATCTCCCATCTCCCATCAACCATCTCCCATCGGGCGGCTGGAATCTCCCATCAACCATCTCCCATCGGGCGGCTGGAATCTCCCATCAACCATCTCCCATCTCCCATCTCCCATCTCCCATCTCCCATCTCCCATCGGGCGGCTGGAATCTCCCATCAACCATCTCCCATCTCCCATCTCCCATCTCCCATCTCCCATCTCCCATCGGGCGGCTGGAATCTCCCATCAACCATCTCCCATCTCCCATCTCCCATCTCCCATCTCCCATCGGGCGGCTGGAATCTCCCATCTCCCATCTCCCATCTCCCATCTCCCATCTCCCATCTCCCATCTCCCATCTCCCATCTCCCATCTCCCATCGGGCGGCTGGAATCTCCCATCTCCCATCTCCCATCTCCCATCTCCCATCTCCCATCTCCCATCTCCCATCTCCCATCTCCCATCTCCCATCGGGCGGCTGGAATCTCCCATCTCCCATCTCCCATCTCCCATCTCCCATCTCCCATCTCCCATCTCCCATCTCCCATCTCCCATCTCCCATCTCCCATCTCCCATCTCCCATCTCCCATCTCCCATCTCCCATCGGGCGGCTGGAATCTCCCATCTCCCATCTCCCATCTCCCATCTCCCATCTCCCATCTCCCATCTCCCATCTCCCATCTCCCATCGGGCGGCTGGAATCTCCCATCTCCCATCTCCCATCTCCCATCTCCCATCTCCCATCTCCCATCGGGCGGCTGGAATCTCCCATCAACCATCTCCCATCTCCCATCTCCCATCTCCCATCTCCCATCGGGCGGCTGGAATCTCCCATCAACCATCTCCCATCTCCCATCTCCCATCTCCCATCTCCCATCTCCCATCTCCCATCGGGCGGCTGGAATCTCCCATCAACCATCTCCCATCTCCCATCTCCCATCTCCCATCTCCCATCTCCCATCTCCCATCGGGCGGCTGGAATCTCCCATCTCCCATCTCCCATCTCCCATCTCCCATCTCCCATCGGGCGGCTGGAATCTCCCATCAACCATCTCCCATCTCCCATCTCCCATCTCCCATCTCCCATCTCCCATCTCCCATCTCCCATCGGGCGGCTGGAATCTCCCATCTCCCATCTCCCATCTCCCATCTCCCATCTCCCATCGGGCGGCTGGAATCTCCCATCTCCCATCTCCCATCTCCCATCTCCCATCTCCCATCGGGCGGCTGGAATCTCCCATCAACCATCTCCCATCTCCCATCTCCCATCTCCCATCTCCCATCTCCCATCTCCCATCTCCCATCTCCCATCTCCCATCGGGCGGCTGGAATCTCCCATCTCCCATCTCCCATCTCCCATCTCCCATCTCCCATCGGGCGGCTGGAATCTCCCATCAACCATCTCCCATCTCCCATCTCCCATCTCCCATCTCCCATCTCCCATCTCCCATCTCCCATCGGGCGGCTGGAATCTCCCATCAACCATCTCCCATCTCCCATCTCCCATCTCCCATCTCCCATCTCCCATCTCCCATCTCCCATCTCCCATCTCCCATCGGGCGGCTGGAATCTCCCATCAACCATCTCCCATCTCCCATCTCCCATCTCCCATCTCCCATCTCCCATCTCCCATCTCCCATCTCCCATCTCCCATCTCCCATCTCCCATCGGGCGGCTGGAATCTCCCATCAACCATCTCCCATCAACCATCTCCCATCTCCCATCTCCCATCTCCCATCGGGCGGCTGGAATCTCCCATCAACCATCTCCCATCAACCATCTCCCATCTCCCATCTCCCATCTCCCATCGGGCGGCTGGAATCTCCCATCAACCATCTCCCATCTCCCATCTCCCATCTCCCATCTCCCATCTCCCATCTCCCATCGGGCGGCTGGAATCTCCCATCTCCCATCTCCCATCTCCCATCTCCCATCTCCCATCTCCCATCTCCCATCTCCCATCTCCCATCTCCCATCTCCCATCTCGCGGCTGGAATCTCCCATCTCCCATCTCCCATCTCCCATCTCCCATCTCCCATCTCCCATCGGGCGGCTGGAATCTCCCATCTCCCATCTCCCATCTCCCATCTCCCATCTCCCATCTCCCATCGGGCGGCTGGAATCTCCCATCTCCCATCTCCCATCTCCCATCGGGCGGCTGGAATCTCCCATCTCCCATCTCCCATCTCCCATCTCCCATCTCCCATCGGGCGGCTGGAATCTCCCATCTCCCATCTCCCATCTCCCATCTCCCATCTCCCATCTCCCATCGGGCGGCTGGAATCTCCCATCAACCATCTCCCATCTCCCATCTCCCATCTCCCATCTCCCATCTCCCATCTCCCATCTCCCATCTCCCATCTCCCATCTCCCATCGGGCGGCTGGAATCTCCCATCTCCCATCTCCCATCTCCCATCTCCCATCTCCCATCGGGCGGCTGGAATCTCCCATCTCCCATCTCCCATCTCCCATCTCCCATCTCCCATCGGGCGGCTGGAATCTCCCATCTCCCATCTCCCATCTCCCATCGGGCGGCTGGAATCTCCCATCTCCCATCTCCCATCTCCCATCTCCCATCTCCCATCGGGCGGCTGGAATCTCCCATCAACCATCTCCCATCTCCCATCTCCCATCTCCCATCTCCCATCTCCCATCTCCCATCTCCCATCTCCCATCGGGCGGCTGGAATCTCCCATCTCCCATCAACCATCTCCCATCTCCCATCTCCCATCTCCCATCTCCCATCTCCCATCGGGCGGCTGGAATCTCCCATCTCCCATCAACCATCTCCCATCTCCCATCTCCCATCTCCCATCGGGCGGCTGGAATCTCCCATCTCCCATCAACCATCTCCCATCTCCCATCTCCCATCTCCCATCGGGCGGCTGGAATCTCCCATCTCCCATCAACCATCTCCCATCTCCCATCTCCCATCTCCCATCGGGCGGCTGGAATCTCCCATCTCCCATCTCCCATCTCCCATCTCCCATCTCCCATCTCCCATCTCCCATCGGGCGGCTGGAATCTCCCATCTCCCATCAACCATCTCCCATCTCCCATCTCCCATCTCCCATCGGGCGGCTGGAATCTCCCATCAACCATCTCCCATCTCCCATCTCCCATCTCCCATCTCCCATCTCCCATCTCCCATCTCCCATCTCCCATCTCCCATCGGGCGGCTGGAATCTCCCATCTCCCATCAACCATCTCCCATCTCCCATCTCCCATCTCCCATCGGGCGGCTGGAATCTCCCATCTCCCATCAACCATCTCCCATCTCCCATCTCCCATCTCCCATCGGGCGGCTGGAATCTCCCATCTCCCATCAACCATCTCCCATCTCCCATCTCCCATCGGGCGGCTGGAATCTCCCATCTCCCATCAACCATCTCCCATCTCCCATCTCCCATCGGGCGGCTGGAATCTCCCATCTCCCTCAACCATCTCCCATCTCCCATCTCCCATCGGGCGGCTGGAATCTCCCATCTCCCATCAACCATCTCCCATCTCCCATCTCCCATCTCCCATCGGGCGGCTGGAATCTCCCATCAACCATCAACCATCTCCCATCTCCCATCTCCCATCTCCCATCGGGCGGCTGGAATCTCCCATCAACCATCAACCATCTCCCATCTCCCATCTCCCATCTCCCATCGGGCGGCTGGAATCTCCCATCAACCATCTCCCATCTCCCATCTCCCATCTCCCATCTCCCATCTCCCATCTCCCATCTCCCATCTCCCATCGGGCGGCTGGAATCTCCCATCTCCCATCAACCATCTCCCATCTCCCATCTCCCATCTCCCATCGGGCGGCTGGAATCTCCCATCTCCCATCAACCATCTCCCATCTCCCATCTCCCATCTCCCATCGGGCGGCTGGAATCTCCCATCTCCCATCAACCATCTCCCATCTCCCATCTCCCATCGGGCGGCTGGAATCTCCCATCTCCCATCTCCCATCTCCCCATCTCCCCATCTCCCATCTCCCATCTCCCATCTCCCATCTCCCATCTCCCATCT
>NW_028118978.1:0-13879 GCF_965119305.1 Pelophylax lessonae | reverse complement strand
AGACGCAGAGAGGGAGAGAGAGAGAGAGAGAGAGAGACGCAGAGAGGGAGAGAGAGAGAGAGAGAGAGAGAGACGCAGAGAGGGAGAGAGAGAGAGAGAGAGAGAGACGCAGAGAGGGAGAGAGAGAGAGAGAGGGAAGAGAGAGAGAGAGAGAGAGAGACGCAGAGAGAGAGAGAGAGAGAGAGAGAGACGCAGAGAGAGAGAGAGACGCAGAGAGAGAGAGAGAGAGAGAGACGCAGAGAGGGAGAGAGAGAGAGAGAGGGAGAGAGAGAGAGAGAGAGAGACGCAGAGAGAGAGAGAGAGAGACGCAGAGAGAGAGAGAGAGAGAGAGACGCAGAGAGGGAGAGAGAGAGAGAGACGCAGAGAGGGAGAGAGAGAGAGAGACGCAGAGAGGGAGAGAGAGAGAGAGACGCAGAGAGGGAGAGAGAGAGACGCAGAGAGAGAGAGAGAGAGAGAGACGCAGAGAGGGAGAGAGAGAGAGAGACGCAGAGAGGGAGAGAGAGAGAGAGACGCAGAGAGGGAGAGAGAGAGAGAGACGCAGAGAGGGAGAGAGAGAGAGAGACGCAGAGAGGGAGAGAGAGAGAGAGACGCAGAGAGGGAGAGAGAGAGAGACGCAGAGAGGGAGAGAGAGAGAGACGCAGAGAGGGAGAGAGAGAGAGACGCAGAGAGGGAGAGAGAGAGAGACGCAGAGAGGGAGAGAGAGAGAGAGACGCAGAGAGGGAGAGAGAGAGAGACGCAGAGAGGGAGAGAGAGAGAGAGACGCAGAGAGGGAGAGAGAGAGAGACGCAGAGAGGGAGAGAGAGAGACGCAGAGAGGGAGAGAGAGAGACGCAGAGAGGGAGAGAGAGACGCAGAGAGGAGAGAGAGAGACGCAGAGAGGGAGAGAGAGAGAGAGAGAGAGAGAGAGAGACGAAAAGAGCGTTGTCGCAGTGATCACATGATCAGGAACAAGCATTGATTGGTTCCCAATTAGAGAGGGAGCGGACAATGAAAGGATAATTTACCAGGACTGGAGCAGTCAGAATCTGGATAAATTGTGCTTGGCAATCAGTTTGAAGATTTATTTATCATAGCATTTGTTCACGCCCCCTCCCCCTTCCACACTTAACTTTTTTTTTGTTACCCTTTTTGGTTTTCATTTTTTGCACACATGAATCCATTCCAGAGGTGACCCCGTCTCCATCATTTTCCTGCTTTCTATAGGATCTTACAGGACCCGGCACTGCGAGCTCTGCAGATTCCTGGCTGACATGTCGCCCCACCCCCCTCCCTTCTTTCTAAGTCTCAGCCTAGGAACGCACAGTAGGAGTCTCCTCATCTGCACACTTATTTTGGAACCGAGTCTCACAAAGCATGAGACAGCCAGGCATTTAGAATTTTCAAGGATTAAGCCCCGGGGGGGGCGGTGAACGGAGGAGGGGAGCTTTGTGTTCATGCTTGTATTTGTAACCTTTCCATGGTACAATAAAGCTTTTTAAAGAAGCAGCCGGACGCCATTCAGCGATGCAGCCAAGGAGAGCCTCTGCAATTCTTCCAGTACCCATTCTCTATCTCCCAACTGGACCCCATGCAGCTCTGTACCCCGACCACAGGGGGGCGCTACCTGAAATGAAGACCCTCAGCGAGGATGGTGTTCTGCTCCACTCCACCGATGCGATTGAAGAAGATCGCTCTCTGACCTCCATCCACTGGAAAGAGAAATATCTGAGTGTTAGACGGAGTTTTATTTATTTAGCTACTTTATAGCACATTGTAACCACTTGCCAACCGCACTTCCCGGTAGCGGGGGGGGGAGGGAGGGGTCGAGTGCGTGCCGCCAGCGCCTTGTACCTGCTGAGATTACACGCAGCGGGAGCCGATCGACAGTGACCATGGACTCGACGTCCGTTGGCACCCGCAGATCAGGCAGAGACAGAACTGTGATAGTACGGGGGGGGGGGGGGGGGGGGGGGGAGGGAGTGGACTCTGTGTCTCTGCAAATCAAGGAAAGAATTCCATCTCTTCCCCTAGTAAAAGCTCCTCCCACAGTACACTAAAAACACCGGCTAGGCACACATTTTACCCTTTGATTGCCCCTGGTGTTAACCCCTTCCCTGCCAGTGTCATTAGTACAGTGACAGTGCATATTTTTAGCACTGATTACTGTAGTAATGTCACTGGTACCCCCAAAAGTGTCAAAATGTCAGTCAGGGGTTCAATCTGTCCGCCGCAATGTCACAGTCCCGCTAAAAATCGCAGATCGCCGTCATTACTAGTAAAAAAAAAAAAAAAAAGACAAATCTTTCCCGTAGTTAGTAAACGCGATAACTTTTGCAGAAACCAATCAAAATACACTTATTGCGAATTTTTTTTTTACCAAAAATATGAAGCAGAAAACAAAAAAAAAAAAAAAAAAAAAAATCGGCCTAAAATGTTTAAAAAAAATTTAGATTTTTACATTTTTCTTTTTTTTTTAATGGGAATGTTATATAGCAGAATGTGAAAAACATTTTTTTTTTTCAGATTTGTTGCTATTTTTTTTGTTTATAGCGCAAAAAATAAAAATTTCACAGGTGATCAAATACCAAAGGAATCTCTATTTGTGGGGGGGAAAAAAGGATTTAAATTTAGTTTGGGTACAGCGTCGCACGACCGTGCAATTGTCAGTTAAAGTAAGGCAGTGCCGAATCGCAAAATAGGGCCTGGTCATTAAAAAAAAAAAAATAAGCTGCTAATTCAGTAGAGTCACCACATACCACAATAATATGAGAAATAGAGAGACTCAGCGCTCAGATCCTTAAAGATGATGGACCCCGCAAAAATATGAAGGGTTAATGTGTGAAACTCTTAATAACAATTGTTGTAAAAAATCTTATAAAAGCACTACTGATGCAGTGGTGTAATCAGATCACAATAAATATCCGCAGTGAAGTAAAAGATAAAATAAACAAACACACAGTAACAAATGTGATAAAACTGGTGATGCTGCAAGAATCTGATAAAGTCACAATAAATCTCCCCTCGAGAAAGTCATGTGGTTTGTGACGCAACGCGTCGGGAGAAGCCGTGGTGACGTCACTTCCGGTCTACGGCCGAGACTGGAAGCATCGGAGCATACTGCATCGGCGGCTCTGTATTTGTTCTACGCATTATCCTGTATTAAACTTAAGTGACCTGCATTTTTGATTAAATTTTACCCTGATTTACTGCACCATGAGAGTTTCCCTCTTATATTTTAATGAGTGAAAAGTCCCAGAAAGTGATGGCATATCGTGGTTAAATGAGGATATCGCTTAAAAAGGAAAGGATTATACAGTCTCCCATCACTGAAACTGTGTATGTATATGTATATGTATATGTATATATATATATATATACATACATACATACATACACACACACACACACACATTATATATATATATATATATATATATATATATATATATATATATATATATATATATATATATATATATATATATATATATATATATATATATATATACATATATACATATATATATATACACACACATATACATATATATATATATATATATATATATATATATATATACATATATATACATACATACATCTCTATCTATCTCTTAATGAGATTTGGATTTTTATTGTCAATTTTTTCATCATTATCTTCACTATATTTGACATCTGGATTGATAATATGTCTATACTTATTTTATGTAGTGCATCACTGTCACATTTTTAGCTATTGGTGCCTAGTATTTTATCACCACCCCTGCACTTACTCAACACTTTATCGCCAGTTTTCGGTAATTCGATATATCGCGGTATTGCATAGCCACGGTATTGTTATTGTGGCATTTTTAAAATACCGAGTTTCTCTGCTCCTGGGTCTGACTTGTGAATTGATACATTTCAGTGAGCTGGATGACTCATTCACTCACACAGCTAACACCTAACTATAAACAAAAATGATTACATTGTATCTTTTCCTTCCCTCTGCCAGGGAGAAAGGAAGTTTAACCTCTTAAAGACTGGATCTTTTTCTGACAATTGTTGCTTGCAAGTTAAAATCAGTTTTTTTTTTGCTAGAAAAGTACTTAGAACCCCCAAACATTTTATATATATTTTTTAGCAGAGACCCTACAGAAAAAAAATGGCGATTGTTGTAATATTTTATGTCACGCTGTATTTGCGCAGCAGTCTTTCAAACGCAATTAATAGACTTTAATGAATAAAAAAAAAAAAAAAACGTAACAGTAAAGTTATCCCAATATTTTTTTTTTGTTACACAGAGAATCGTGAGAGAATCGTGATCTTTATTCCAAGCTAAAAAATCGTGATTCTCATTTTGGCCAGAATCATGCAGCTCTAATATATATATATATATACACACACACACGCATAGCAGCCCACATTACATTATTATATAGCCATCAAGCAGTGTCTGGCCTACCTGGTGATGACTGGTCCTGGCGCTCTGATCCGATGGCCTGGTCTTTAAAGGGGCAAATCCTTGCGATCCAGAAGTGGTTAAACCTGCAGGAGGACCGGTGTTTTTATCTATTAATGACTTTACTATTGCTTTAGGCCTGGTTCACATGTATGCGGGTTGGTGGTTCACATGTATGCGGGTTGGTGGTTCACATGTATGCGGGTTGGCGGCCCACATTTGCACAGGCATAGCAGCCCATTGATTTGAACGGGCTGCTATGCCCTCATTTTCCGCAGAAAAAAGGTGCATGCAGCATTTTTTTAAAATTCAGTGGCCTTGAAATCCATCCTGCTTTTGCACCATGCGACTAACCTGCAGTTCCTGCTCTGGCAAGCTTTCTGCATTTTTTGTATACGTGGGCACGGCATTTAAAAACAGTTTGCGTGTGCAGCAACGGCAGGTAAGTCGCATGGTGCAAAAGAAGGATGGATTTCATGGCCACTGCATTTTTTTAAATTCTGCATGCACCTTTTTTCAGCTGAAAACGCAGGCATAGCAGCTCAAGCCCATTCACATCAATGGGCTGCTATGCCTGTGCAAATGTGGGCCGCCAACCCGCATACATGTGAACCGCCAACCCGCATACATGTGAACCGCCAACCCGCATACATGTGAACCGCCAACCCGCATACATGTGAACCCCCAACCCGCATACATGTGAACCCCCAACCCGCATACATGTGAACCAGGCCTAAAGCAATAGTAAAGTCATTTATAAACAACACCTCCTTCAGGTTTAACCACTTCTTGACCACAAGGATTTGCCCTCTTAATGACCAGGCCATCGGATCGGAGCCGAGCGCCAGAACCAGTTATCACCAGTTAGGCCAGACACTGCTTGATGACCTATTTTAGGCCTGGTTCACAGAGTCTGTACTGACTGACTATATAATAATGTGCATAAGTGAACCAAAGCCCCTAAATTCAGCAATAAAATTGAAGTGAGGTGGAAATTTAATAATTTAAATTTAATAATAGAATACCGTGATAATACCGTATACCGTGGCAAAACCTTAATCAATTAATCGCAGCATGAAAATCTGATACCGTCACAAGCCTAATATATATATATATATATATATATATATATATATATATATATATATATATATATATATTTATTCTACTCATTTATGATCGTTGATTGATCATGGATTGTTTGAATACACCGTGGAGATTTATTGTGACTTTATCAGATTCTTGCAGCATCACCGGTTTTATCACATTTGTTACTGTGTGTTTGTTTATTTTATCTTTTACTTCACTGCGGATATTTATTGTGATCTGATTACACCACTGCATCAGTAGTGCTTTTATAAGATTTTTTACAACAATTGTTATTAAGAGTTTCACACATTAACCCTTCATATTTTTGCGGGGTCCATCATCTTTAAGGATCTGAGCGCTGAGTCTCTCTATTTCTCACAGTTCTTGGTGATGTCACTGAGATGCCATATTTTATCCACTGGATGATGACCGTCTTCACTGTGTTCCATGGTATATCTAATGCCTTGGACCCTTCTCCTGACTGAGACCTTCCGACATGGAGACCTTCCGACATGGAGACCTTCCGACATGGAGACCTTCCGACGAGGAGACCTTCCGACAATGAGACCTTCCGACAATGAGACCTTCCGACGAGGAGACCTTCCGACGAGGAGACCTTCCGACGAGGAGACCTTCCGACGAGGAGACCCTTCCGACATGGAGACCTTCTAACAATGAGACCTTTCTGGGACTTTGGAAGCTCTCTGAGGACCATGGCATTTGCTGTAGAATGTGACTAAGAAAATGTCAAGAAAGACCTACTAGAACAGCTGAACTTTGAGGTTAATCAGAGGAACTTTAAAATGATGCCAGGTGTTTACTGACTCCCATTTAACATGAGCTACACCCCCAGGTAGAAGAGGGTGTGCACACTTATGCAACCACATTATTATTTTTTTTTAAAGATTTCAGTTTGTTGTTCAACTGAGTTGTACAGTTTATGGGTCACATTAACCCCTTTAAGACCGGAAGATTTTGCTGCTCAATGACCAGGCCACTTTTCTCAACCTGGCACTGCGCGACTTTAACTGACAATTGTGCAATGCCGTACCCAAACAAAATTTACGTCCTTTTTTTCCCACAAACAGAGCTTTCTTTTGGTGGCATTTGATCACCTCTGCGCTTTTTTATTTTTTGTGATATTAATAAAAAAAAAAAGAGCGGAAATTTTGCGAAAAATCAACATTTTCTACTTTGACAGTTAAAAAATATCCAATATATTCAATGTTTGTCATATATTTAGGCCAAAATGTATTTAGCTCCATGTCTGACAAAAAAATTCTCAATGAGCGTATTTTTAACCGCTTTAAGACCGGAAGATTTTACCCCCATTCCTGACCAGGCTATATTTTGCGATTCAGCACTGCGTTACTTTAACGGACAGTTGCGCAGTCCTGCGACGCTGTACCCAACTACGATTTAGGTCCTTTTTTTCCCACAAATAGAGCTTTCTTTTGGTGGTATTTGATCACCTCTGCGATTTTTATTTTTGAAAAAAAAAGAGCAACAATTTTGAAAAAAAAACCCACAATATTTTTCACATTCTGCTATATATAACATTCCCAAAAAATTATAAATGAAAATTTTTTAACATTTTAGGCCTATTTGTTTTCTGCTACATATTTTTTTTCTTTTTACCAAAATAGCAATAAGCGATATATTTTAAATAATTTGCACAAAAGGTACTAACTACGGGAAAGATTTGTCATTTTTATTGTTTTTTTTTCACATTCTGCTATATAAAACTTTCCCAAATAGAAATTTAAAAATCTAAAATTTTTTAACATTTTAGGCCAATTTGTTTTCTGCTACATATATTTTCTTTTTTTTTTTTTTTCTTTTTACCAAAATCGCATTTGTCATTTTTATTGTTTATTTTTTTTTTTTACTAGTAATGGCGGCGATCTGCGATTTTTAGCGGTACTGCGACATTGCAGCAGACAGATCGGACCCCTAACTGACATTTTTGACACTTTTGGAGGTTACCAGTGACACTACTACAGTAATCAGTGCTATACATATGCGCTGTCACTGTACTAATGACACTGGCAGGGAAGGGGTTAACACTGTTGGTGATCAAGGGGTTAAATGTATGCCTCATGCTTACTGACGTGTTTTGGGGGGGGAGGGGATTGTGTGACACAGACAGAGATCGCAGGTTGAGCTATGCTGAATGCTGTAATCTCTCCCTGTCTGTCACAGAGAAGATCCGCCTGCTTTGTTTACATAAGCAGGCGGATCTTCTCACTCTTTCCCAGACGGGGCGCCTCTCCTCCTCCGGCCTGACTCCCGCTGTGTCTAAGCAATGCTGAATCCTGTGATCTGTCCTTGTCTGTCACTAAGAAGATCCGCCTGCTTTGTTTACACAAGCAGGCGGATCTTCTCACACTTTCCCAGACGATCGGGGAAGAGAGACGGCAATCGCCGCGTCTCCCTCCTCCGGCCCGACTCCCGCTGTGTCAGAGACAGCCGAGCCGCCGAGACAGGCAGGAATCCAGTGACGTAGGTCTACAATCGCAATGGGATTTGAACCAGCGACCCTCTTGCTGCTAGGTGAAAGTGCTAACCACTACACCACTGTACAGTTCCTTCCATTCTTCTTTGTAGGACCTCTCAAGCTCCATCAGGTTGGATGGGGGAGGGGCGGTGCACAGCCATTTTCACATCTCTCCAGAGATGTTCAATCGGGTTCAAGTCTGGGCTCTGGCTGGGCCACTCAAGGACATTCACAGAGTTGTCCCATAGCCACTCCTTTGTTGCATTGGGTGTGTGCTTAGGGTCGTTGTCCTGTTGGAAGATGAACCTTCACCCCAGTCTGAGGTCCAGAGCGCTCTGGAGAAGGTTTTCATCAAGGATGTCTCTGTACATTGCTGCATTCATCTTTCCCTCCATCCTGACTAGTCTCCCAGTTCCTGCCACTGAAAAACATCCCCACACCATGATGCTGCCACCACCATGCTTCACAGTAGGGATGGTATTGGCCAGGTGATGGGCGGTACCTGGTTTCCTCCAGACATGACGCTTGCCATTCAGGACAAAGAGTTCAATCTTTGTTTCATCAGAGCAGAGAATTTTGTTTCTCATGGTCTGAGAGTCCTTCAGGTGCCTTTTGGTAAACTCCAGGCGGGCTGTCATGTGACTTTTACTGAGGAGTGGCTTCCGTCTGGCCACACCCATACAGTCCTGATTGGTGGAGTGCTGCAGAGATGGTTGTTCTTCTGGAAGGTTCTCCTCTCTACACAGAGAAACGCTGGAGCTCTGTCAGAGTGACCATCGGGTTCTTGGTCACCTCCCTGACTAAGGCCCCTCCTCCCCCGATCGCTCAGTTTGGCCGGGCGGCCGCTCTAGGAAGAGTCCTGGTGGTTCCAAACTTCTTCCATTTACAGATGATGGAGGCCACTGTGCTCATTGGGACCTTCAATGCTCCATACATTTTTCTGTACCCTTCCCCCGATCTGTGCCTCCATACAATCCTGTCTCCGAGGTCTACAGACAATTCCTTGGACTTCATGGCTTGGTTTGTGCGCTGACATGCACTGTTATCTGCAGGACCTTCTATAGACAGCTGTGTGCCTTTCCAAGTCATGTCCAATCAACTGAATTTACCCCAGGTGGACTCCAATCAAGTTGTAGAAACATCTCAAGGGTGATCAGTGGAAACAGGGGGCACCTGAGCTCAATAAATACTGAGTGTCATGGGAAAGGGTGCGAATACTTCTATACATGGCAAAGGGTGTGAATACTTATGTACATGGCAAAGGGTGTGAATACTTATGTACATGGCAAAGGGTGTGAATACTTATGTACATGGGATTTTTTTTTTAATAAATTTGCAAAGATTTTAACCACTTGCCGACTGCTCACTGAAATCCTACCTTGGCAGTGCGGCTCTCCTGGGTCCGGACACAGTGGGAGTCGGGTCAGGGAGGAGACGCAGTGATTGCCTCCTCTCTCCCCCAATCATAATGGAAACAGTGAGAAGATCCGCCTGCTTGTGTAAACAAAGCAGGCGGATCTTCTCTGTGACAGATCACAGGATTCAGCAAAGCTCAACCTGCGATCTCTGTGTCACACAATCCCCTCCCCCCACACACGTCATTAAGCATGAGGCATTCATTTAACCCCTTGATCACCAACAGTGTTAACCCCTTCCCTGCCAGCGTCATCAGTACAGTAACAGTGCATATTATTTGTAGCACTGATTACTGCAGTAAGGTCACTGGTCCTCCCGAAAGTATCAAAAATGTCAGTCAGGGGTCCGATCTGTCCGCCGCAATGTTGCAGTCCCACAAAAAAAAAAAAAAAAAAATTGAGGATAGCCGCCATTACTAGTAAAAAAAAAAAAAAAAAATATAAATCTTTTCCCATAGTTTGTAGATGTGATAACTTTTGCGTAAACCAATCAAAATACGCTTATTGCAATTTTTTTTTTTACCAAAAATATGTAACAGAAATCAAATTGGCCTAAAATGTTAAGAAATAGATTTTTTAATTTTTATTTTTTTTTTTTGGGAATGTTATATAGCAGAAAGTGAAAAATATTGTTTTTTTTTTTTTTTTTCAGAATTGACGCTTTTTTTTTTTTTTTTTTTTTTGTTTAACCGCCGCAAGTAGATTTACTGCGGCGGTCAGCCCCTGCCAGGCAGAGTGACGTTAATTAACGTCACTAGCCTGGGAGGGTCTGGGGAGCGAGCGCGCACCCGCGGAGGTGCGGTCACGGACCCACCCCCCCGCGCGTGTGACCAGCGGACCCGATGTCCGCCGGCCACTCGGCGATCGGCGGGGGAGAGGGAGAATGTCAGGCAGCTTGTGTAAACAAGCAACCTGTCATTCTCCTCGCTGTAAAGACACTGATCACACGGATCTAGTATGTAGATCCGTTGATCAGTGTCCTTACAGCTGAAGCCACAGCCAATCACAGTAGAAAGCACGCCCCTAGGGATACACACAGCCCCTCCCTCCCAAAGTTAACCCCTTCACTACCAGTGTATTTTTACAGTAACAGTGCATATGTATAGCACTGATTACTGTAGAAATGTCACTGGTAACCCCAAAAGTGTCACAAATGTCAGTCAAGGGTCCGATCTGTCCGCCGCAATACTGCAAAAAAAAAAAAAAAAAAATCGCAGATCACCGCCATTACGCGTTAAAAAAAAAAAAAAGACAAAAATCTTTCCCTTTGTTAGTAAACGCGATAACTTTTGCGCAAACCAATCAAAATACGCTTTTTTGCGATTTTTTTTACCAAACATATGTAGCAGAAAACAAATTGGCCGAAAATGTTAAAAAATTTTGATTTTTACATTTTTTTTTGGGGGGGGATTTCATATAAGAAAATGTGAAAAATATTGTTATTTTTGCTAAATTGTCGCTCTTTTTTTGTTTATAGCTCAAAAAGTAAAAAATCGCACAGGTGATCAAATACCACTAAAAGAAAGCTCTGTTTGTGGGAAAAAAAGGACGCCAAATTTGTTTAGGTACAGCGTCGCACGACCGCGCAATTGTCCGTTAAAGTCACGCAGTGCCGAATCGCAAAATACCCCCTGGTCTTTTAGCAGGAAAATCCTCTGGGGCTTAAGTGGTTAAAAGTGCAAAAAAAAAAAAAAAGCTCTGATTGTGGGGGGAAAAAAAAGACATATATTTAATTTGGGTACAGCGTCGCACGACCGCGCGATTGTCCGTTAAAGTAACGCAGTGCCGAATCGCAAAATATAGCCTGGTCAGGAACGGGTTAAAATTTTCCGGTCTTAAAGCGGTTAAAAATACGCTCATTGAGGATTTTTTTGTCACAGACATGTAGCTAAATACATTTTGGCCTAAATATATGACAAAAATTGAATATATTGGATATTTTTTAACTGTCAAAGTAGAAAATGTCAAATGGCAAAATTTTCGCTCTTTATTAATAATTGCAAAAAAAAAAAAAAAAAAAAAAAAAAAAAAAAATCGCACAGGTGATCAAATACCCCCAAAAGAAAGCTCTGTTTGTGGGGGGAAAAAAAGGACGTAAATTTAGTTTTGGGTACAGCGTTGCATGACCGCGCAATTGTCCGTTAAAGTCACGCAGTGCCAAGTTGAGAAAAGTGGCCTGGACGTAAAGTGGTTAAACTTCTCTCACATTGTCATTATGGGGGAGGGGTTTGTAGAATTTTGGGGAAAATAATGAATTTATTCCATTTTGGAATAAGGCTGTGACATAAAATGTGGAAAAAGTGAAGCGCTGTGAATACTTTCTGAATGTACTATATATATTTATTTAATTTTTTAGCGAAGACCCTAGGGAACAAAATGGCGACGTTGCAATTTTTTTACGTCACACGGTACTTGTAGAGCAGTTTCTCAAACGCAATTTTTTGCAGAAAAAATACACTTTAACCACTTAAGCCCCGGAAGATTTTACCCCCTTCCTGACCAGGGGGTATTTTGTGATTCTGCGCTGCGTGACTTTAACGGACAATTGCGCGGTCGTGCCACGCTGTACCTAAACGAATTTGACGTCCTTTTTTTCCCCACAAACAGAGCTTTCTTTTGGTGGTATTTGATCACCTGTGCGATTTTTTGATCACGCGCTATAAACAAAAAAATAGCAACAATTTTGCAAAAATAACAATATTTTTCACATTTTTTTTTTATATGAAATTCCCCCAAAAAAAATGTAAAAATCAAAATTTTTTAACATTTTCAGCCAATTTGTTTTATGCTACCTATGTTTGGTAAAAAATCGCAAAAAGCGTATTTTTATTGGTTTGCGCAAAAGTTATCGGGTTTACTAACAAAGGGAAAGATTTCTGTCATTTTTGTTGTTTTTTTTTTTTAACGAGTAATGGCAGCGATCTGCGATTTTTTTTGCGGTACTGCGACATTGGGGCGGACAGATCGGACCCTTGACTGACATTTTTGACACTTTTGGGGTTACCAGTGACATTTCTACAGTAATCAGTGCTATACATATGCACTGTCACTGTAAAATGACACTGGCAGGGAAGGGGTTAACTTTATTTGGGAGGGAGGGGCTGTGTGTGTCCCTAGGGGCGTGCTTTCTACTGTGATTGGCTGTGGCTTCAGCTGTAAGGACACTGATCAACGGATCTACATAGTAGATCCGTGTGATCAGTGTCTTTGCAGCGAGGAGAATGACAGGTGGCTTGTTTACACAAGCTGCCTGCCTTTCTCCCTCTCCCCCGCCGATCGCCGAGTGACCGGTGGACATCGGGTCCGCTGGTCACATGCGCGGGGGGGTCCGTGACCGCGCCTCCGTGGGCGCGCGCTCGCTCCCCAGACCCTCCCAGGCTAGTGACGTTAATTAACGTCACTCTGCCAGGCAGGGGCTGACCGCCGCAGTAAATCTACTTGCGGCGGTCGGCAAGCGGTTAATGAAAAAAAAAAAAAAAAACAATATATATCCCACTTTTTTTGGTAAAATATAAAAGATGTTTTTTTTTGGGGGGGGGGGGGGTTGACCTTTTTTTTATTTTTTTTTTATTGCTCTTAATTGTAAAAGGTGAGATGTGAGGTCTTTGTAACCCCGGATCTCACAATAAAGAGGAGCTGTCCTGCTTATTTCTATTCTAATGGATGTTTACATTCCTTGTATTAGGAATAAAAATGGATCAAAACATTTTTTTTTTCAAAGAGACAATGTAAAAAAAAATAAAAAAAAAAAAAAAAAGGAAGAAAAGTTCCTGTGATTTTCCAAGACTGGAAGACATTTTCCTCGATACGGCTTTCATAAGGAGGAAGAAAGACGGACATACCTGTGAAGACGGACATACCTGTGAAGGGCGGACATACCTGTGAAGACGGACTCTTTGGCTGCATAACCCAAGGCTCCGGCTCCCAGCAATAGTTTCAGACCCGTCCCCAGACCGCGGGGACCGCCAGAGAACCGACTCGCAAGTTCCTTCAGACCCTGTGCCATGACTTCAATGAAAAAGAAAATATAAGTTGCATCAATGCTACATGCAGCAGTTTGTAAAGTCACCACAAGATGGCAGCAGCATTTATTACACCGACATTGGAAAAAAACAAATGACCTCTAGGTCAGGTTCTTCTTTTTAGTATTGGGCAGTAAAAAAATTCCACATTATGGTCACTAGATGGTGCTGAGGAGCACAGGGAATTTATACATTGTGTAACTAGAGAAACAATGTAACCGTTCTAGAGGATGCGAGAGAGAATAAAGAAATGTAAACATTGGGAAGATTTTTGCTCAACCCCTGCAGTGAAGGCCGGGCTCCCCACACCTCTCCATACAGGGGCCACATTCTATACTTTACAAATATTGTAGGGCCAAAAATATTCCCATAGTCCAGCTTTGTATAAAAGCCTCCTTTACATCAGGGTCCCCATCAGAGCCCTCCCCCTTACACAT
>NW_028118979.1:0-13977 GCF_965119305.1 Pelophylax lessonae | reverse complement strand
CTTGGCCATGCCAAGATGGCACCTCCCAAAAAGAAAGAAAAAGAATGCCAAGGGAAAAGCAAAAGCCTACAGCACCTGGTATTCCCAGGCGGTCTCCCATCCAGGTACTAACCAGGCCCGACCCTGCTTAGCTTCCGAGATCAGACGAGATCGGGCGTGTTCAGGGTGATGTGGCCGTAGGCGATCACCAATGCCACCCTCGACTCCTTTGAGCTTGGCCATGCCAAGATGGCACCTCCCAAAAAGAAAGAAAAAGAATGCCAAGGGAAAAGCAAAAGCCTACAGCACCTGGTATTCCCAGGCGGTCTCCCATCCAGGTACTAACCAGGCCCGACCCTGCTTAGCTTCCGAGATCAGACGAGATCGGGCGTGTTCAGGGTGATGTGGCCGTAGGCGATCACCAATGCCACCCTCGACTCCTTTGAGCTTGGCCATGCCAAGATGGCACCTCCCAAAAAGAAAGAAAAAGAATGCCAAGGGAAAAGCAAAAGCCTACAGCACCTGGTATTCCCAGGCGGTCTCCCATCCAGGTACTAACCAGGCCCGACCCTGCTTAGCTTCCGAGATCAGACGAGATCGGGCGTGTTCAGGGTGATGTGGCCGTAGGCGATCACCAATGCCACCCTCGACTCCTTTGAGCTTGGCCATGCCAAGATGGCACCTCCCAAAAAGAAAGAAAAAGAATGCCAAGGGAAAAGCAAAAGCCTACAGCACCTGGTATTCCCAGGCGGTCTCCCATCCAGGTACTAACCAGGCCCGACCCTGCTTAGCTTCCGAGATCAGACGAGATCGGGCGTGTTCAGGGTGATGTGGCCGTAGGCGATCACCAATGCCACCCTCGACTCCTTTGAGCTTGGCCATGCCAAGATGGCACCTCCCAAAAAGAAAGAAAAAGAATGCCAAGGGAAAAGCAAAAGCCTACAGCACCTGGTATTCCCAGGCGGTCTCCCATCCAGGTACTAACCAGGCCCGACCCTGCTTAGCTTCCGAGATCAGACGAGATCGGGCGTGTTCAGGGTGATGTGGCCGTAGGCGATCACCAATGCCACCCTCGACTCCTTTGAGCTTGGCCATGCCAAGATGGCACCTCCCAAAAAGAAAGAAAAAGAATGCCAAGGGAAAAGCAAAAGCCTACAGCACCTGGTATTCCCAGGCGGTCTCCCATCCAGGTACTAACCAGGCCCGACCCTGCTTAGCTTCCGAGATCAGACGAGATCGGGCGTGTTCAGGGTGATGTGGCCGTAGGCGATCACCAATGCCACCCTCGACTCCTTTGAGCTTGGCCATGCCAAGATGGCACCTCCCAAAAAGAAAGAAAAAGAATGCCAAGGGAAAAGCAAAAGCCTACAGCACCTGGTATTCCCAGGCGGTCTCCCATCCAGGTACTAACCAGGCCCGACCCTGCTTAGCTTCCGAGATCAGACGAGATCGGGCGTGTTCAGGGTGATGTGGCCGTAGGCGATCACCAATGCCACCCTCGACTCCTTTGAGCTTGGCCATGCCAAGATGGCACCTCCCAAAAAGAAAGAAAAAGAATGCCAAGGGAAAAGCAAAAGCCTACAGCACCTGGTATTCCCAGGCGGTCTCCCATCCAGGTACTAACCAGGCCCGACCCTGCTTAGCTTCCGAGATCAGACGAGATCGGGCGTGTTCAGGGTGATGTGGCCGTAGGCGATCACCAATGCCACCCTCGACTCCTTTGAGCTTGGCCATGCCAAGATGGCACCTCCCAAAAAGAAAGAAAAAGAATGCCAAGGGAAAAGCAAAAGCCTACAGCACCTGGTATTCCCAGGCGGTCTCCCATCCAGGTACTAACCAGGCCCGACCCTGCTTAGCTTCCGAGATCAGACGAGATCGGGCGTGTTCAGGGTGATGTGGCCGTAGGCGATCACCAATGCCACCCTCGACTCCTTTGAGCTTGGCCATGCCAAGATGGCACCTCCCAAAAAGAAAGAAAAAGAATGCCAAGGGAAAAGCAAAAGCCTACAGCACCTGGTATTCCCAGGCGGTCTCCCATCCAGGTACTAACCAGGCCCGACCCTGCTTAGCTTCCGAGATCAGACGAGATCGGGCGTGTTCAGGGTGATGTGGCCGTAGGCGATCACCAATGCCACCCTCGACTCCTTTGAGCTTGGCCATGCCAAGATGGCACCTCCCAAAAAGAAAGAAAAAGAATGCCAAGGGAAAAGCAAAAGCCTACAGCACCTGGTATTCCCAGGCGGTCTCCCATCCAGGTACTAACCAGGCCCGACCCTGCTTAGCTTCCGAGATCAGACGAGATCGGGCGTGTTCAGGGTGATGTGGCCGTAGGCGATCACCAATGCCACCCTCGACTCCTTTGAGCTTGGCCATGCCAAGATGGCACCTCCCAAAAAGAAAGAAAAAGAATGCCAAGGGAAAAGCAAAAGCCTACAGCACCTGGTATTCCCAGGCGGTCTCCCATCCAGGTACTAACCAGGCCCGACCCTGCTTAGCTTCCGAGATCAGACGAGATCGGGCGTGTTCAGGGTGATGTGGCCGTAGGCGATCACCAATGCCACCCTCGACTCCTTTGAGCTTGGCCATGCCAAGATGGCACCTCCCAAAAAGAAAGAAAAAGAATGCCAAGGGAAAAGCAAAAGCCTACAGCACCTGGTATTCCCAGGCGGTCTCCCATCCAGGTACTAACCAGGCCCGACCCTGCTTAGCTTCCGAGATCAGACGAGATCGGGCGTGTTCAGGGTGATGTGGCCGTAGGCGATCACCAATGCCACCCTCGACTCCTTTGAGCTTGGCCATGCCAAGATGGCACCTCCCAAAAAGAAAGAAAAAGAATGCCAAGGGAAAAGCAAAAGCCTACAGCACCTGGTATTCCCAGGCGGTCTCCCATCCAGGTACTAACCAGGCCCGACCCTGCTTAGCTTCCGAGATCAGACGAGATCGGGCGTGTTCAGGGTGATGTGGCCGTAGGCGATCACCAATGCCACCCTCGACTCCTTTGAGCTTGGCCATGCCAAGATGGCACCTCCCAAAAAGAAAGAAAAAGAATGCCAAGGGAAAAGCAAAAGCCTACAGCACCTGGTATTCCCAGGCGGTCTCCCATCCAGGTACTAACCAGGCCCGACCCTGCTTAGCTTCCGAGATCAGACGAGATCGGGCGTGTTCAGGGTGATGTGGCCGTAGGCGATCACCAATGCCACCCTCGACTCCTTTGAGCTTGGCCATGCCAAGATGGCACCTCCCAAAAAGAAAGAAAAAGAATGCCAAGGGAAAAGCAAAAGCCTACAGCACCTGGTATTCCCAGGCGGTCTCCCATCCAGGTACTAACCAGGCCCGACCCTGCTTAGCTTCCGAGATCAGACGAGATCGGGCGTGTTCAGGGTGATGTGGCCGTAGGCGATCACCAATGCCACCCTCGACTCCTTTGAGCTTGGCCATGCCAAGATGGCACCTCCCAAAAAGAAAGAAAAAGAATGCCAAGGGAAAAGCAAAAGCCTACAGCACCTGGTATTCCCAGGCGGTCTCCCATCCAGGTACTAACCAGGCCCGACCCTGCTTAGCTTCCGAGATCAGACGAGATCGGGCGTGTTCAGGGTGATGTGGCCGTAGGCGATCACCAATGCCACCCTCGACTCCTTTGAGCTTGGCCATGCCAAGATGGCACCTCCCAAAAAGAAAGAAAAAGAATGCCAAGGGAAAAGCAAAAGCCTACAGCACCTGGTATTCCCAGGCGGTCTCCCATCCAGGTACTAACCAGGCCCGACCCTGCTTAGCTTCCGAGATCAGACGAGATCGGGCGTGTTCAGGGTGATGTGGCCGTAGGCGATCACCAATGCCACCCTCGACTCCTTTGAGCTTGGCCATGCCAAGATGGCACCTCCCAAAAAGAAAGAAAAAGAATGCCAAGGGAAAAGCAAAAGCCTACAGCACCTGGTATTCCCAGGCGGTCTCCCATCCAGGTACTAACCAGGCCCGACCCTGCTTAGCTTCCGAGATCAGACGAGATCGGGCGTGTTCAGGGTGATGTGGCCGTAGGCGATCACCAATGCCACCCTCGACTCCTTTGAGCTTGGCCATGCCAAGATGGCACCTCCCAAAAAGAAAGAAAAAGAATGCCAAGGGAAAAGCAAAAGCCTACAGCACCTGGTATTCCCAGGCGGTCTCCCATCCAGGTACTAACCAGGCCCGACCCTGCTTAGCTTCCGAGATCAGACGAGATCGGGCGTGTTCAGGGTGATGTGGCCGTAGGCGATCACCAATGCCACCCTCGACTCCTTTGAGCTTGGCCATGCCAAGATGGCACCTCCCAAAAAGAAAGAAAAAGAATGCCAAGGGAAAAGCAAAAGCCTACAGCACCTGGTATTCCCAGGCGGTCTCCCATCCAGGTACTAACCAGGCCCGACCCTGCTTAGCTTCCGAGATCAGACGAGATCGGGCGTGTTCAGGGTGATGTGGCCGTAGGCGATCACCAATGCCACCCTCGACTCCTTTGAGCTTGGCCATGCCAAGATGGCACCTCCCAAAAAGAAAGAAAAAGAATGCCAAGGGAAAAGCAAAAGCCTACAGCACCTGGTATTCCCAGGCGGTCTCCCATCCAGGTACTAACCAGGCCCGACCCTGCTTAGCTTCCGAGATCAGACGAGATCGGGCGTGTTCAGGGTGATGTGGCCGTAGGCGATCACCAATGCCACCCTCGACTCCTTTGAGCTTGGCCATGCCAAGATGGCACCTCCCAAAAAGAAAGAAAAAGAATGCCAAGGGAAAAGCAAAAGCCTACAGCACCTGGTATTCCCAGGCGGTCTCCCATCCAGGTACTAACCAGGCCCGACCCTGCTTAGCTTCCGAGATCAGACGAGATCGGGCGTGTTCAGGGTGATGTGGCCGTAGGCGATCACCAATGCCACCCTCGACTCCTTTGAGCTTGGCCATGCCAAGATGGCACCTCCCAAAAAGAAAGAAAAAGAATGCCAAGGGAAAAGCAAAAGCCTACAGCACCTGGTATTCCCAGGCGGTCTCCCATCCAGGTACTAACCAGGCCCGACCCTGCTTAGCTTCCGAGATCAGACGAGATCGGGCGTGTTCAGGGTGATGTGGCCGTAGGCGATCACCAATGCCACCCTCGACTCCTTTGAGCTTGGCCATGCCAAGATGGCACCTCCCAAAAAGAAAGAAAAAGAATGCCAAGGGAAAAGCAAAAGCCTACAGCACCTGGTATTCCCAGGCGGTCTCCCATCCAGGTACTAACCAGGCCCGACCCTGCTTAGCTTCCGAGATCAGACGAGATCGGGCGTGTTCAGGGTGATGTGGCCGTAGGCGATCACCAATGCCACCCTCGACTCCTTTGAGCTTGGCCATGCCAAGATGGCACCTCCCAAAAAGAAAGAAAAAGAATGCCAAGGGAAAAGCAAAAGCCTACAGCACCTGGTATTCCCAGGCGGTCTCCCATCCAGGTACTAACCAGGCCCGACCCTGCTTAGCTTCCGAGATCAGACGAGATCGGGCGTGTTCAGGGTGATGTGGCCGTAGGCGATCACCAATGCCACCCTCGACTCCTTTGAGCTTGGCCATGCCAAGATGGCACCTCCCAAAAAGAAAGAAAAAGAATGCCAAGGGAAAAGCAAAAGCCTACAGCACCTGGTATTCCCAGGCGGTCTCCCATCCAGGTACTAACCAGGCCCGACCCTGCTTAGCTTCCGAGATCAGACGAGATCGGGCGTGTTCAGGGTGATGTGGCCGTAGGCGATCACCAATGCCACCCTCGACTCCTTTGAGCTTGGCCATGCCAAGATGGCACCTCCCAAAAAGAAAGAAAAAGAATGCCAAGGGAAAAGCAAAAGCCTACAGCACCTGGTATTCCCAGGCGGTCTCCCATCCAGGTACTAACCAGGCCCGACCCTGCTTAGCTTCCGAGATCAGACGAGATCGGGCGTGTTCAGGGTGATGTGGCCGTAGGCGATCACCAATGCCACCCTCGACTCCTTTGAGCTTGGCCATGCCAAGATGGCACCTCCCAAAAAGAAAGAAAAAGAATGCCAAGGGAAAAGCAAAAGCCTACAGCACCTGGTATTCCCAGGCGGTCTCCCATCCAGGTACTAACCAGGCCCGACCCTGCTTAGCTTCCGAGATCAGACGAGATCGGGCGTGTTCAGGGTGATGTGGCCGTAGGCGATCACCAATGCCACCCTCGACTCCTTTGAGCTTGGCCATGCCAAGATGGCACCTCCCAAAAAGAAAGAAAAAGAATGCCAAGGGAAAAGCAAAAGCCTACAGCACCTGGTATTCCCAGGCGGTCTCCCATCCAGGTACTAACCAGGCCCGACCCTGCTTAGCTTCCGAGATCAGACGAGATCGGGCGTGTTCAGGGTGATGTGGCCGTAGGCGATCACCAATGCCACCCTCGACTCCTTTGAGCTTGGCCATGCCAAGATGGCACCTCCCAAAAAGAAAGAAAAAGAATGCCAAGGGAAAAGCAAAAGCCTACAGCACCTGGTATTCCCAGGCGGTCTCCCATCCAGGTACTAACCAGGCCCGACCCTGCTTAGCTTCCGAGATCAGACGAGATCGGGCGTGTTCAGGGTGATGTGGCCGTAGGCGATCACCAATGCCACCCTCGACTCCTTTGAGCTTGGCCATGCCAAGATGGCACCTCCCAAAAAGAAAGAAAAAGAATGCCAAGGGAAAAGCAAAAGCCTACAGCACCTGGTATTCCCAGGCGGTCTCCCATCCAGGTACTAACCAGGCCCGACCCTGCTTAGCTTCCGAGATCAGACGAGATCGGGCGTGTTCAGGGTGATGTGGCCGTAGGCGATCACCAATGCCACCCTCGACTCCTTTGAGCTTGGCCATGCCAAGATGGCACCTCCCAAAAAGAAAGAAAAAGAATGCCAAGGGAAAAGCAAAAGCCTACAGCACCTGGTATTCCCAGGCGGTCTCCCATCCAGGTACTAACCAGGCCCGACCCTGCTTAGCTTCCGAGATCAGACGAGATCGGGCGTGTTCAGGGTGATGTGGCCGTAGGCGATCACCAATGCCACCCTCGACTCCTTTGAGCTTGGCCATGCCAAGATGGCACCTCCCAAAAAGAAAGAAAAAGAATGCCAAGGGAAAAGCAAAAGCCTACAGCACCTGGTATTCCCAGGCGGTCTCCCATCCAGGTACTAACCAGGCCCGACCCTGCTTAGCTTCCGAGATCAGACGAGATCGGGCGTGTTCAGGGTGATGTGGCCGTAGGCGATCACCAATGCCACCCTCGACTCCTTTGAGCTTGGCCATGCCAAGATGGCACCTCCCAAAAAGAAAGAAAAAGAATGCCAAGGGAAAAGCAAAAGCCTACAGCACCTGGTATTCCCAGGCGGTCTCCCATCCAGGTACTAACCAGGCCCGACCCTGCTTAGCTTCCGAGATCAGACGAGATCGGGCGTGTTCAGGGTGATGTGGCCGTAGGCGATCACCAATGCCACCCTCGACTCCTTTGAGCTTGGCCATGCCAAGATGGCACCTCCCAAAAAGAAAGAAAAAGAATGCCAAGGGAAAAGCAAAAGCCTACAGCACCTGGTATTCCCAGGCGGTCTCCCATCCAGGTACTAACCAGGCCCGACCCTGCTTAGCTTCCGAGATCAGACGAGATCGGGCGTGTTCAGGGTGATGTGGCCGTAGGCGATCACCAATGCCACCCTCGACTCCTTTGAGCTTGGCCATGCCAAGATGGCACCTCCCAAAAAGAAAGAAAAAGAATGCCAAGGGAAAAGCAAAAGCCTACAGCACCTGGTATTCCCAGGCGGTCTCCCATCCAGGTACTAACCAGGCCCGACCCTGCTTAGCTTCCGAGATCAGACGAGATCGGGCGTGTTCAGGGTGATGTGGCCGTAGGCGATCACCAACGCCACCCTCGACTCCTTTGAGCTTGGCCATGCCAAGATGGCACCTCCCAAAAAGAAAGAAAAAGAATGCCAAGGGAAAAGCAAAAGCCTACAGCACCTGGTATTCCCAGGCGGTCTCCCATCCAGGTACTAACCAGGCCCGACCCTGCTTAGCTTCCGAGATCAGACGAGATCGGGCGTGTTCAGGGTGATGTGGCCGTAGGCGATCACCAACGCCACCCTCGACTCCTTTGAGCTTGGCCATGCCAAGATGGCACCTCCCAAAAAGAAAGAAAAAGAATGCCAAGGGAAAAGCAAAAGCCTACAGCACCTGGTATTCCCAGGCGGTCTCCCATCCAGGTACTAACCAGGCCCGACCCTGCTTAGCTTCCGAGATCAGACGAGATCGGGCGTGTTCAGGGTGATGTGGCCGTAGGCGATCACCAACGCCACCCTCGACTCCTTTGAGCTTGGCCATGCCAAGATGGCACCTCCCAAAAAGAAAGAAAAAGAATGCCAAGGGAAAAGCAAAAGCCTACAGCACCTGGTATTCCCAGGCGGTCTCCCATCCAGGTACTAACCAGGCCCGACCCTGCTTAGCTTCCGAGATCAGACGAGATCGGGCGTGTTCAGGGTGATGTGGCCGTAGGCGATCACCAATGCCACCCTCGACTCCTTTGAGCTTGGCCATGCCAAGATGGCACCTCCCAAAAAGAAAGAAAAAGAATGCCAAGGGAAAAGCAAAAGCCTACAGCACCTGGTATTCCCAGGCGGTCTCCCATCCAGGTACTAACCAGGCCCGACCCTGCTTAGCTTCCGAGATCAGACGAGATCGGGCGTGTTCAGGGTGATGTGGCCGTAGGCGATCACCAATGCCACCCTCGACTCCTTTGAGCTTGGCCATGCCAAGATGGCACCTCCCAAAAAGAAAGAAAAAGAATGCCAAGGGAAAAGCAAAAGCCTACAGCACCTGGTATTCCCAGGCGGTCTCCCATCCAGGTACTAACCAGGCCCGACCCTGCTTAGCTTCCGAGATCAGACGAGATCGGGCGTGTTCAGGGTGATGTGGCCGTAGGCGATCACCAATGCCACCCTCGACTCCTTTGAGCTTGGCCATGCCAAGATGGCACCTCCCAAAAAGAAAGAAAAAGAATGCCAAGGGAAAAGCAAAAGCCTACAGCACCTGGTATTCCCAGGCGGTCTCCCATCCAGGTACTAACCAGGCCCGACCCTGCTTAGCTTCCGAGATCAGACGAGATCGGGCGTGTTCAGGGTGATGTGGCCGTAGGCGATCACCAATGCCACCCTCGACTCCTTTGAGCTTGGCCATGCCAAGATGGCACCTCCCAAAAAGAAAGAAAAAGAATGCCAAGGGAAAAGCAAAAGCCTACAGCACCTGGTATTCCCAGGCGGTCTCCCATCCAGGTACTAACCAGGCCCGACCCTGCTTAGCTTCCGAGATCAGACGAGATCGGGCGTGTTCAGGGTGATGTGGCCGTAGGCGATCACCAATGCCACCCTCGACTCCTTTGAGCTTGGCCATGCCAAGATGGCACCTCCCAAAAAGAAAGAAAAAGAATGCCAAGGGAAAAGCAAAAGCCTACAGCACCTGGTATTCCCAGGCGGTCTCCCATCCAGGTACTAACCAGGCCCGACCCTGCTTAGCTTCCGAGATCAGACGAGATCGGGCGTGTTCAGGGTGATGTGGCCGTAGGCGATCACCAATGCCACCCTCGACTCCTTTGAGCTTGGCCATGCCAAGATGGCACCTCCCAAAAAGAAAGAAAAAGAATGCCAAGGGAAAAGCAAAAGCCTACAGCACCTGGTATTCCCAGGCGGTCTCCCATCCAGGTACTAACCAGGCCCGACCCTGCTTAGCTTCCGAGATCAGACGAGATCGGGCGTGTTCAGGGTGATGTGGCCGTAGGCGATCACCAATGCCACCCTCGACTCCTTTGAGCTTGGCCATGCCAAGATGGCACCTCCCAAAAAGAAAGAAAAAGAATGCCAAGGGAAAAGCAAAAGCCTACAGCACCTGGTATTCCCAGGCGGTCTCCCATCCAGGTACTAACCAGGCCCGACCCTGCTTAGCTTCCGAGATCAGACGAGATCGGGCGTGTTCAGGGTGATGTGGCCGTAGGCGATCACCAATGCCACCCTCGACTCCTTTGAGCTTGGCCATGCCAAGATGGCACCTCCCAAAAAGAAAGAAAAAGAATGCCAAGGGAAAAGCAAAAGCCTACAGCACCTGGTATTCCCAGGCGGTCTCCCATCCAGGTACTAACCAGGCCCGACCCTGCTTAGCTTCCGAGATCAGACGAGATCGGGCGTGTTCAGGGTGATGTGGCCGTAGGCGATCACCAATGCCACCCTCGACTCCTTTGAGCTTGGCCATGCCAAGATGGCACCTCCCAAAAAGAAAGAAAAAGAATGCCAAGGGAAAAGCAAAAGCCTACAGCACCTGGTATTCCCAGGCGGTCTCCCATCCAGGTACTAACCAGGCCCGACCCTGCTTAGCTTCCGAGATCAGACGAGATCGGGCGTGTTCAGGGTGATGTGGCCGTAGGCGATCACCAATGCCACCCTCGACTCCTTTGAGCTTGGCCATGCCAAGATGGCACCTCCCAAAAAGAAAGAAAAAGAATGCCAAGGGAAAAGCAAAAGCCTACAGCACCTGGTATTCCCAGGCGGTCTCCCATCCAGGTACTAACCAGGCCCGACCCTGCTTAGCTTCCGAGATCAGACGAGATCGGGCGTGTTCAGGGTGATGTGGCCGTAGGCGATCACCAATGCCACCCTCGACTCCTTTGAGCTTGGCCATGCCAAGATGGCACCTCCCAAAAAGAAAGAAAAAGAATGCCAAGGGAAAAGCAAAAGCCTACAGCACCTGGTATTCCCAGGCGGTCTCCCATCCAGGTACTAACCAGGCCCGACCCTGCTTAGCTTCCGAGATCAGACGAGATCGGGCGTGTTCAGGGTGATGTGGCCGTAGGCGATCACCAATGCCACCCTCGACTCCTTTGAGCTTGGCCATGCCAAGATGGCACCTCCCAAAAAGAAAGAAAAAGAATGCCAAGGGAAAAGCAAAAGCCTACAGCACCTGGTATTCCCAGGCGGTCTCCCATCCAGGTACTAACCAGGCCCGACCCTGCTTAGCTTCCGAGATCAGACGAGATCGGGCGTGTTCAGGGTGATGTGGCCGTAGGCGATCACCAATGCCACCCTCGACTCCTTTGAGCTTGGCCATGCCAAGATGGCACCTCCCAAAAAGAAAGAAAAAGAATGCCAAGGGAAAAGCAAAAGCCTACAGCACCTGGTATTCCCAGGCGGTCTCCCATCCAGGTACTAACCAGGCCCGACCCTGCTTAGCTTCCGAGATCAGACGAGATCGGGCGTGTTCAGGGTGATGTGGCCGTAGGCGATCACCAATGCCACCCTCGACTCCTTTGAGCTTGGCCATGCCAAGATGGCACCTCCCAAAAAGAAAGAAAAAGAATGCCAAGGGAAAAGCAAAAGCCTACAGCACCTGGTATTCCCAGGCGGTCTCCCATCCAGGTACTAACCAGGCCCGACCCTGCTTAGCTTCCGAGATCAGACGAGATCGGGCGTGTTCAGGGTGATGTGGCCGTAGGCGATCACCAATGCCACCCTCGACTCCTTTGAGCTTGGCCATGCCAAGATGGCACCTCCCAAAAAGAAAGAAAAAGAATGCCAAGGGAAAAGCAAAAGCCTACAGCACCTGGTATTCCCAGGCGGTCTCCCATCCAGGTACTAACCAGGCCCGACCCTGCTTAGCTTCCGAGATCAGACGAGATCGGGCGTGTTCAGGGTGATGTGGCCGTAGGCGATCACCAATGCCACCCTCGACTCCTTTGAGCTTGGCCATGCCAAGATGGCACCTCCCAAAAAGAAAGAAAAAGAATGCCAAGGGAAAAGCAAAAGCCTACAGCACCTGGTATTCCCAGGCGGTCTCCCATCCAGGTACTAACCAGGCCCGACCCTGCTTAGCTTCCGAGATCAGACGAGATCGGGCGTGTTCAGGGTGATGTGGCCGTAGGCGATCACCAATGCCACCCTCGACTCCTTTGAGCTTGGCCATGCCAAGATGGCACCTCCCAAAAAGAAAGAAAAAGAATGCCAAGGGAAAAGCAAAAGCCTACAGCACCTGGTATTCCCAGGCGGTCTCCCATCCAGGTACTAACCAGGCCCGACCCTGCTTAGCTTCCGAGATCAGACGAGATCGGGCGTGTTCAGGGTGATGTGGCCGTAGGCGATCACCAATGCCACCCTCGACTCCTTTGAGCTTGGCCATGCCAAGATGGCACCTCCCAAAAAGAAAGAAAAAGAATGCCAAGGGAAAAGCAAAAGCCTACAGCACCTGGTATTCCCAGGCGGTCTCCCATCCAGGTACTAACCAGGCCCGACCCTGCTTAGCTTCCGAGATCAGACGAGATCGGGCGTGTTCAGGGTGATGTGGCCGTAGGCGATCACCAATGCCACCCTCGACTCCTTTGAGCTTGGCCATGCCAAGATGGCACCTCCCAAAAAGAAAGAAAAAGAATGCCAAGGGAAAAGCAAAAGCCTACAGCACCTGGTATTCCCAGGCGGTCTCCCATCCAGGTACTAACCAGGCCCGACCCTGCTTAGCTTCCGAGATCAGACGAGATCGGGCGTGTTCAGGGTGATGTGGCCGTAGGCGATCACCAATGCCACCCTCGACTCCTTTGAGCTTGGCCATGCCAAGATGGCACCTCCCAAAAAGAAAGAAAAAGAATGCCAAGGGAAAAGCAAAAGCCTACAGCACCTGGTATTCCCAGGCGGTCTCCCATCCAGGTACTAACCAGGCCCGACCCTGCTTAGCTTCCGAGATCAGACGAGATCGGGCGTGTTCAGGGTGATGTGGCCGTAGGCGATCACCAATGCCACCCTCGACTCCTTTGAGCTTGGCCATGCCAAGATGGCACCTCCCAAAAAGAAAGAAAAAGAATGCCAAGGGAAAAGCAAAAGCCTACAGCACCTGGTATTCCCAGGCGGTCTCCCATCCAGGTACTAACCAGGCCCGACCCTGCTTAGCTTCCGAGATCAGACGAGATCGGGCGTGTTCAGGGTGATGTGGCCGTAGGCGATCACCAATGCCACCCTCGACTCCTTTGAGCTTGGCCATGCCAAGATGGCACCTCCCAAAAAGAAAGAAAAAGAATGCCAAGGGAAAAGCAAAAGCCTACAGCACCTGGTATTCCCAGGCGGTCTCCCATCCAGGTACTAACCAGGCCCGACCCTGCTTAGCTTCCGAGATCAGACGAGATCGGGCGTGTTCAGGGTGATGTGGCCGTAGGCGATCACCAATGCCACCCTCGACTCCTTTGAGCTTGGCCATGCCAAGATGGCACCTCCCAAAAAGAAAGAAAAAGAATGCCAAGGGAAAAGCAAAAGCCTACAGCACCTGGTATTCCCAGGCGGTCTCCCATCCAGGTACTAACCAGGCCCGACCCTGCTTAGCTTCCGAGATCAGACGAGATCGGGCGTGTTCAGGGTGATGTGGCCGTAGGCGATCACCAATGCCACCCTCGACTCCTTTGAGCTTGGCCATGCCAAGATGGCACCTCCCAAAAAGAAAGAAAAAGAATGCCAAGGGAAAAGCAAAAGCCTACAGCACCTGGTATTCCCAGGCGGTCTCCCATCCAGGTACTAACCAGGCCCGACCCTGCTTAGCTTCCGAGATCAGACGAGATCGGGCGTGTTCAGGGTGATGTGGCCGTAGGCGATCACCAATGCCACCCTCGACTCCTTTGAGCTTGGCCATGCCAAGATGGCACCTCCCAAAAAGAAAGAAAAAGAATGCCAAGGGAAAAGCAAAAGCCTACAGCACCTGGTATTCCCAGGCGGTCTCCCATCCAGGTACTAACCAGGCCCGACCCTGCTTAGCTTCCGAGATCAGACGAGATCGGGCGTGTTCAGGGTGATGTGGCCGTAGGCGATCACCAATGCCACCCTCGACTCCTTTGAGCTTGGCCATGCCAAGATGGCACCTCCCAAAAAGAAAGAAAAAGAATGCCAAGGGAAAAGCAAAAGCCTACAGCACCTGGTATTCCCAGGCGGTCTCCCATCCAGGTACTAACCAGGCCCGACCCTGCTTAGC